>NC_069499.1:1157653857-1157831357 GCF_027579735.1 Bombina bombina | reverse complement strand
CAGAAGTTGCCAAAAGACCTTGATGAAAAAGTGATCTCATTCCATTCATTCATCATAAAACAAAGAAAGATGCATAACTATGACCTGGGAGATATTGGGAATATGGATGAAACACCTATGACCTTTGATCTTCCAAGCAACAGAACCATGGCAAGTTTGGGAGACAAAACTGTTTTACTCAGAACCACAGGTAATGAGAAAAAACATTTTACAGTCGTTCTGTCATGTTTGGCTAATGGAACTAAGCTGCGGCCTGTCATTATTTTTAAAAGAAAGACCTTGCCTAAAAAGGTCAATTTCTCACCACGAATTACAGTGCGCGCACATGTTAAATCCTGGATGAATGAAGATGGAACAAAAAAGTGGCTGGAAGAAGTTTGGAACGGACGACCAGGAGCAGCCTTAAAGAAAAAACCATCATTGCTAGTTTGGGATATGTTCAGAGCCCACACATCTGATGACATAAAAATATTGGCAAAGTCTTCTCAAGTTACTTTAGCCGTTATTCCAGGTGGGCTTACATCTGTATTACAGCCCTTAGATGTGTGTTTAAATAAACCTTTCAAAGAAAGAAAGATGTGGTGCGAATGGATGTTATCTGGTCAAGCCCGATTGACAAAAGGTGGAAATATGATGAAGCCTGACATAGAACTGATAGCAAAGTGGGTTCGTGATGCATGGGAAGACATTCCAGAGGACATGGTGAAGCACGCCTTCAAGAAATGTGCCATAAGTAATGCTATGGATGGCAGTGAAGACAGTGCTTTGTATGAGGACGACAGCTGTGATAGTGATGACTGCGAACTCTGTGACAATGTATATGGAGATAACCTCACACCAGCTACAGCTGAAGCTCTGTTTGGACATACAGATGAGGAGGAGGAATCCAGTTTTGAAGGATTTTGATGCTTGTGTTTTAGCTTGGTACTTTAATGTTGAATATACTGATAATATATTGGTTTTGTTGACCCTCTTTTCCACATGCCTCAATTAAAGCAATTTTATTGTTATCTACCTGTATTTTTATTTTTGAAATTTACCGTGAGCTGCTGCATTTCCCAGCCTCGGCTTATACTCGAGTCAATAACTTTTCCAGGTTTTTTGGGGTAAAATTAGGGGTCTCAGCTTATACTCGAGTCGGCTTATACTCAAGTATATACGGTATATAAACAATAGAAAATATGTTCAGATATAGGGACTAAATAAATTGGGAGAGTATCACTTATAGTGGGTAGTATAAGAATGCCAAGTAAAAACATAATTTATGCTTACCTGATAAATTCCTTTCTTCTGTTGTGTGATCAGTCCACGGGTCATCATTACTTCTGGGATATAACTCCTCCCCAACAGGAAATGCAAGAGGATTCACCCAGCAGAGCTGCATATAGCTCCTCCCCTCTACGTCAGTCCCAGTCATTCGACCAAGAATCAACGAGAAAGGAGTAACCAAGGGTGAAGTGGTGACTGGAGTATAATTTAAAAGATATTTACCTGCCTTAAAACAGGGCGGGCCGTGGACTGATCACACAACAGAAGAAAGGAATTTATCAGGTAAGCATAAATTATGTTTTCTTCTGTTATGTGTGATCAGTCCACGGGTCATCATTACTTCTGGGATACCAATACCAAAGCAAAAGTACACGGATGACGGGAGGGATAGGCAGGCTCATTATATAGAAGGAACCACTGCCTGAAGAACCTTTCTCCCAAAAATAGCCTCCGAAGAAGCAAAAGTGTCAAATTTGTAAAATTTGGAAAAAGTATGAAGCGAAGACCAAGTTGCAGCCTTGCAAATCTGTTCAACAGAGGCCTCATTCTTAAAGGCCCAAGTGGAAGCCACAGCTCTAGTGGAGTGAGCTGTAATTCTTTCAGGAGGCTGCTGACCAGCAGTCTCATAGGCTAAACGTATTATGCTACGAAGCCAAAAAGAGAGAGAGGTAGCAGAAGCTTTTTGACCTCTCCTCTGTCCAGAATAAACGACAAACAGGGAAGAAGTTTGGCGAAAATCTTTAGTTGCCTGCAAGTAGAACTTGAGGGCACGAACTACATCCAGATTGTGTAGAAGACGTCCCTTCTTTGAAGAAGGATTTGGACACAAGGATGGAACAACAATCTCTTGATTGATATTCCTGTTAGTGACCACCTTAGGTAAGAACCCAGGTTTAGTACGCAGAACTACCTTGTCTGAGTGAAAAATCAGATAAGGAGAATCACAATGTAAGGCTGATAACTCAGAGACTCTTCGAGCCGAGGAAATAGCCATTAAAAACAGAACTTTCCAAGATAACAATTTTATATCAATGGAATGAAGGGGTTCAAAAGGAACACCCTGTAAAACGTTAAGAACTAAGTTTAAACTCCATGGCGGAGCAACAGCTTTAAACACAGGCTTGATCCTAGCTAAAGCCTGACAAAAAGCCTGGACGTCTGGATTTTCTGACAGACGCCTGTGTAACAAGATGGACAGAGCTGAAATCTGTCCCTTTAATGAACTAGCTGATAAACCCTTTTCTAACCCTTCTTGTAGAAAAGACAATATCCTAGAGATCCTAACCTTACTCCAGGAGTAATGTTTGGATTCGCACCAGTATAGGTATTTACGCCATATTTTATGGTAAATCTTTCTGGTAACAGGCTTCCTAGCCTGTATCAGGGTATCAATAACCGACTCAGAAAAACCACGTTTTGATAAAATCAAACGTTCAATTTCCAAGCAGTCAGCTTCAGAGAAGTTAGATTTTGATGTTTGAATGGACCCTGTATCAGAAGGTCCTGTCTTAGAGGTAGAGACCAAGGCGGACAGGATGACATGTCCACTAGATCTGCATACCAAGTCCTGCGTGGCCATGCAGGCGCTATTAGAATCACTGATGCTCTCTCCTGTTTGATTTTGGCAATCAATCGAGGAAGCAGCGGAAAGGGTGGAAACACATAAGCCATCCCGAAGTTCCAAGGTGCTGTCAAAGCATCTATCAGAACCGCTCCCGGATCCCTGGATCTGGACCCGTAGCGAGGAAGTTTGGCGTTCTGGCGAGACGCCATGAGATCTATCTCTGGTTTGCCCCAACGTCGAAGTATTTGGGCAAAGACCTCCGGATGAAGTTCCCACTCCCCCGGATGAAAAGTCTGGCGACTCAAGAAATCCGCCTCCCAGTTCTCCACTCCCGGGATGTGGATTGCTGACAGGTGGCAAGAGTGAGACTCTGCCCAGCGAATTATCTTTGATACTTCCACCATTGCTAGGGAGCTTCTTGTCCCTCCCTGATGGTTGATGTAAGCTACAGTCGTGATGTTGTCCGACTGAAACCTGATGAACCCCCGAGTTGTTAATTGGGGCCAAGCTAGAAGGGCATTGAGAACTGCTCTCAATTCCAGAATGTTTATTGGAAGGAGACTCTCCTCCTGATTCCATAGTCCCTGAGCCTTCAGAGAATTCCAGACAGCGCCCCAACCTAGTAGGCTGGCGTCTGTTGTTACAATTGTCCAGTCTGGCCTGCTGAATGGCATCCCCCTGGACAGGTGTGGCCGATGAAGCCACCATAGAAGAGAATTTCTGGTCTCTTGATTCAGATTCAGAGTAGGGGACAAATCTGAGTAATCCCCATTCCACTGACTTAGCATGCCTAATTGCAGAGGTCTGAGGTGTAGGCGTGCAAAAGGTACTATGTCCATTGCCGCTACCATTAAGCCGATCACCTCCATGCATTGAGCTACTGACGGGTGTTGAATGGAATGAAGGACACGGCATGCATTTTGAAGCTTCGTTAACCTGTCCTCTGTCAGGTAAATCTTCATTTCTACAGAATCTATAAGAGTCCCCAAGAATGGAACTCTTGTGAGAGGAAAAAGAGAACTCTTCTTTTCGTTTACTTTCCATCCATGCGACCTTAGAAATGCCAGAACTAACTCTGTATGAGACTTGGCAGTTTGAAAGCTTGAAGCTTGTATTAGAATGTCGTCTAGGTATGGAGCTACCGAAATCCCTCGCGGTCTTAGTACCGCCAGAAGGGCACCCAGAACCTTTGTGAAGATTCTTGGAGCCGTAGCCAATCCGAATGGAAGAGCTACAAACTGGTAGTGCCTGTCTAAGAAGGCAAACCTTAGATACCGGTGATGATCTTTGTGGATCGGTATGTGAAGGTAAGCATCCTTTAAATCCACTGTGGTCATGTACTGACCCTCTTGGATCATGGGTAAGATTGTCCGAATAGTTTCCATTTTGAACGATGGAACTCTTAGGAATTTGTTTAGAATCTTTAAATCTAAAATTGGCCTGAAAGTTCCCTCTTTTTTGGGAACCACAAACAGGTTTGAGTAGAACCCTTGTCCTTGTTCCGACCGCGGAACCGGATGGATCACTCCCATTATTAACAGATCTTGTACGCAGCGTAGAAACGCTTCTTTCTTTATCTGGTTTGTTGACAACCTTGACAGATGAAATCTCCCTCTTGGGGGAGATAATTTGAAGTCTAGAAGGTATCCCTGAGATATGATCTCTAGTGCCCAGGGATCCTGAACATCTCTTGCCCAGGCCTGGGCGAAGAGAGAGAGTCTGCCCCCCACTAGATCCGGTCCCGGATCGGGGGCTCTCGGTTCATGCTGTCTTTGGGGCAGCAGCAGGTTTCCTGGCCTGCTTGCTCTTGTTCCAGGACTGGTTAGGCTTCCAGCCTTGCCTGTAACGAGCAACAGCTCCTTCCTGTTTTGGTGCAGTGGAGGTTGATGCTGCTCCTGTTTTGAAGTTCCGAAAGGGACGAAAATTAGACTGTCTAGCCTTAGCTTTGGCTTTGTCTTGAGGTAGGGCGTGGCCCTTACCTCCTGTAATGTCAGCGATAATCTCTTTCAAACCGGGCCCAAATAAAGACTGCCCCTTGAAAGGTATATTAAGTAATTTGGACTTAGAAGTAACATCAGCTGACCAGGATTTTAGCCACAGCGCCCTACGTGCCTGTATGGCGAATCCTGAGTTCTTAGCCGTAAGTTTGGTTAAATGTACTACGGCCTCCGAAATGAAGGAATTAGCTAGTTTAAGGACTCTAAGCCTGTCCGTAATGTCGTCTAGCGTAGATGAACTAAGGTTCTCTTCAAGCGACTCAATCCAAAATGCTGACGCAGCCGTAATCGGCGCGATACATGCAAGGGGTTGTAAAATAAAACCTTGTTGAACAAACATTTTCTTAAGGTAACCCTCTAATTTTTTATCCATTGGATCTGAGAAAGCACAGCTATCCTCCACCGGGATAGTGGTACGCTTAGCTAAAGTAGAAACTGCTCCCTCCACCTTGGGGACCGTTTGCCATAAGTCCCGAGTGGTGGCGTCTATTGGAAACATCTTTCTAAATATTGGAGGGGGTGAGAACGGCACACCGGGTCTATCCCACTCCTTAGTAACAATTTCAGTTAGTCTCTTAGGTATAGGAAAAACGTCAGTACTCGCCGGTACCGCAAAGTATTTATCCAACCTACACAGTTTCTCTGGTATTGCAACGGTGTTACAATCGTTGAGAGCTGCTAAGACCTCCCCTAGTAATACACGGAGGTTCTCCAATTTAAATTTAAAATTTGAAATATCTGAGTCCAATCTGTTTGGATCAGAACCGTCACCCACAGAATGAAGCTCTCCGTCCTCATGCTCTGCGAGCTGTGACGCAGTATCAGACATGGCCCTAGCATTGTCAGCGCACTCTGTTCTCACCCCAGAGTGATCACGCTTGCCTCTTAGTTCTGGTAATTTAGACAAAACTTCAGTCATAACAGTAGCCATATCTTGTAATGTTATCTGTAATGGCCGCCCAGATGTACTAGGCGCCAAAATATCACGCACCTCCCGGGCGGGAGATGCAGGTACTGCCGCGTGAGGCGAGTTAGTCGGCATAACTCTCCCCTCGCTGTTTGGTGAAATTTGTTCACATTGTACAGATTGACTTTTATTTAAAGTAGCATCAATACAGTTAGTACATAAATTTCTATTGGGCTCCACCTTGGCATTGGAACAAATGACACAGATATCTTCCTCTGAGTCAGACATGTTTAACACACTAGCAAAAAACTTACAACTTGGTTATAATCTTTTTTTAGCAAAAAACGTACTGTGCCTCAAAGAGGTACTAACGATTAAATGACAGTTGAAATAATGAACTGAAAAACAGTTATAGCATCAAACTTTAAAACAACAAAACTTTTAGCAAAGGTTTGTTCCCATTAGTAAAATAATAATAATTAAATTTGACATAAAAAATACAAAGCAACGTTTTTATTCACAGTCACTATAAGAATTCTCACAGCTCTGCTGAGAGAATTTACCTCCCTTCAAAGAAGTTTGAAGACCCCTGAGATCTATCAGAGATGAACCGGATCATGCAGGAAATATAAAAGTAACTGACTGGTATTTTTTTTGATGCGTAGTAAAGAGCGCCAAAAACGGCCCCTCCCTCTCCCACACAGCAGTGAAGAGAAACGAAACTGTCACAATTAAAGCAAAAAAACTGCCAAGTGGAAAATAATGCCCAAATATTTATTCACACAGTACCTCAGCAATGTAAACGATTCTACATTCCAGCAAAAACGTTTAACATGATAAATAGTTATTAACAAGGATTAGTGACCTTTAACAGAGTAGTTCCGGTGAAATACCATCCCCAGAATACTGAAGTGTATACATACATGTCATTTTAACGGTATGGCAGGATTTTCTCATCAATTCCATTCAGAAAATAAAAACTGCTACATACCTCAATGCAGATTCATCTGCCCGCTGTCCCCTGATCTGAAGCCTTTACCTCCCTCAGATGGCCGAGAACAGCAATATGATCTTAACTACTCCGGTTAAAATCATAGTAAAAAACTCTGACAGATTCTTCCTCAAACTCTGCCAGAGAAGTAATAACACGCTCCGGTGCTATTTTAAAATAACAAACTTTTGATTGAAGTCATAAAAACTAAGTATAATCACCATAGTCCTCTCACACATCCTATCTAGTCGTTGGGTGCAAGAGAATGACTGGGACTGACGTAGAGGGGAGGAGCTATATGCAGCTCTGCTGGGTGAATCCTCTTGCATTTCCTGTTGGGGAGGAGTTATATCCCAGAAGTAATGATGACCCGTGGACTGATCACACATAACAGAAGAAAGATAAATAACAAGCATAAGACAAAAGTCTTTAAGTATAAAGACCCCCTATAATCTACGTGCTGCCTATTTACATATTACCGGTATGGTGTGTGGATTCTCCATTGTATATTTTTATCTTTTCCTAAAATAAAAGTTGTTATACTTTTTGTATTGATGTCGCTCTTATCTTGAACAATTTAGTTAATATGTGTATATACACATATCAACACACAAATATATATTTACATAAGCATATACATATATATTTGCTGCACTATTTTTTATGCTGCGTCTCACGGCATGCGAACGAGGATCCCATTGGAGCCTATGGAAGCGCGCTCTCGTGAGCACAATGCTTCCGTGTAATGCGAACGCGAGGTCGCATTCGCAATGCACCTCAATTGTAATACCAGCGTACATTTGTGTGCACTGGTATTACTCAGTTGAGAGCAAATATAGTTTTCGCAGAAGCAATATTTTGCACTTAACTTGTAATCTGGCCCTATATGGCCAAAAGTACACCTGACCGTCACATTTATATAAGCTTGTTGGAAATCCCATTCCAAAACAATGGGCATTAGTATTGAGTTGCCTCACTCACACTTTGCAGCTATAACAGCTTTTCACAATTTTGCAGTGAGTTTATGGATATTTTTGTCCATTAAGCCAAAATTTGTAACGTCAGGCACTACTGTTGAAAAAAACGAAGGTCTGGCTAACAATCAGTGTTCCAATCCATCCCAAAGGTGTTCAATAGTGTTGAGGTCAGGGCTCTGTGGAGGCCACTCGAGATCCTCCACACTAAATATATATAAATATTTATATATATATATATATATATATATATATACACACACATATATATATATATATATATATATATATATATACACACACACAAACAAAGTTTAAAAAAATATCACTATTACTAGCCACGGGAGAAAAGTTACCAGTCAATTCAATGTACAGATAAGAAAGAAGTCCAATTGTTTTCTCATACATTGCAATTTCTTACTCGTCTGGAACTAGTTGAAATTTTGTGCCCTTATTATGTGCGTGCATGTAGGTAAAAAATAATAATAATAAAAATTATATACATTATATACATACTGTACACACACATATATATATATATATATATATATACAAATACAAAATATATATTTATTTAAATGTATCCACTGGATCTGAAAACAAGCAAATAAAAATAAAAATGAGCCCTCTCTCAAGTAAAGTGTTAGAACACTTGTGCTACAATTTTACTGACCTGAATCTGTTGCGTTTATGTTATCTCCCACATCTCTGACTTCTGTCTTCTGGGATTCTTGACTACTGATGACAGAGGGCAACTTCTGGATGGGGAATTCATCTGACTTTGTGCTGTAGTTAAAACTTATTTGTGGTGATGACTGCAAAGAGCCTGGTGAGCAGAAACAGTGCTGAACCACCCAAATACGTTAAGAAAAACTTTGTACAATCCATTTAAAGATTAAATTAATTGTACAAATATTGTTTTATAAAAAAATGGTAGTTGTTTTAGAGTTTAATATGTTACAGTTACATTAAACTTCCATGCTTAATAATTCAAGAAAATGCACCCAATCTTTATATTCATTTTGCAGCTTAAGCATGTTGTAAACATTCCGGATAATACATTTAAGTGACCAATGGGCCCCTGACTCACTGTGTGTAGAAGTCTTCTTTTGAGGGGGGTTATAATCTGGAGCTGCATCCAGTGTAAGACTTCGCATTACGGTTTCACATACAAACTGTGTCCCACTGATGTCTTCCTCAGCTTCATCGTGTGGAGCTACTCGGCCCACTTTTTCCTGGGGCTTCTTAAGCCCTAAAAAATAATTTAACCCAACACCCAAAAAGAAAATTAGATGCATTTTAAGAGATACATTCTTGCCTTTGAAAGCAGTGTAGACTTTGAGTCATAGATAAAATATACAAATTACAAATATTATAGTCAAAAAATCCCCAACTGCTGGAATTGCACAGTGTTTTTAGTAAGGATTTCAAAATAACAAAAAAGATGAAAATATTATTAATCAGGTTTAAAATGTTGGCAGAAAACAGGCAAAATAGCCAAACATATGGTCTTTAATAAATTTTCACTTTAAGCCACTAATGTTGTGGTGAGTTTATTTCAAATGTTTGGGAATTTCTGAGCTAGTAATATTTTGGTTTACTTGTCAGTGTTTTGACTCTGATTAAATTATTTAGTTGTTGTGATAAATTATTTGGAATGCTCTCATTATTCTTGTATTTTCAGGCACCTTAAATGACCTTACCTGCTAGTGTTTTGTATCCATTTCCTTCATTCTCTTCTTCTATCTGTCCAAGGCATGGTTTCTCAATCAATGGTCCATCATGAGGCAAAGGGGACATGCATGGGGTCATATCTAACAAGTAAACCATATTTTATTAATTAATAATGATTCTTAATGAATAACAAGAAGCTGAAACAATCATAACAGGTTAAACAATTAATTGACTGCAATTTTAAAATGTAATTGAATAGACAAGTATGACTATATACACTCTTTAGAAACAAACTCATATAATGTATGATATGCAATTAAAATTGATGTTTTAGAACAAATACTGCATTTCTTCAAATGGCAAATGGCATGTGAAAGGTAAGTCCTAGACTACACAGTTGACTAGGCAGAGTCAATAAGCAAGTGTTTTATGGGCCTAGTGTTGAGTTGGGAAAGAAAGCAGATAGCATTGTTGATAATTCAAATCAATTTCACTAACAGGAAAAATCAATTTATATTTACTGATACATTTCTTTCTTTCGGGATGAGGAGAGTCCATAACGTGGGATATACTTCCCGCCTCTAGGTTGAGGTCAAGAACCCTTACAAGAGCTTTTAATCCATCCCACTCCCACTCATTCTCCAGTTAACATATAGCAGAGCAGAGGAGAGAGGTAGAAAAAAGGTATGAAAGACAGAAAGCAGGGTTAAGAGGTGCAAACAAGAACAGTCGCCCTTGAGATTCAAGTAAAATAGGGCGGGTCCTATGGGCTCTCCTCAGCCCTAAAGAAAGAAATTTATAGTTAAGTATAAATTCTGTTTTCTTTCCTATAATAAGGAAAGTCCATAGGTGTCCATAATATGTGGGTTAGAATACCCAAGCTGAGAGACGGGTGGGACAAAGAAAGCGCAGTTCCCATTTGCCGGACACTGCGGCCTGAAGGACTTTCCTGCCAAAAGCAGCTCCTGAAGAAGCATAAACGTCAAAGTCTTAAAGAAAAAGATATGACAAGAAGGTCAAGTTGCCGCCCTTCAAATCTGTTCCAAGGAAGCCTCATTCTTAAAGGCCCAATAGGTAGACACAGATCTAGTAGAATGTGCAGTAACTCGTTTTGGAGACGGATTTCCCATAACCAGGTAAGCTTTACGTATTGTCTGCTTCAGCCATGATGCGAAAGTCACCGCCATAGCCCTTTGACCCTTTCTGTTACATAAAAAAAATGTCTGTCTAAAATCTTTAGTAGCCTGAAAATAAAACAACAATTTCCTGGTTAATGCTCTCAGCAGATACAACCTTTGGAAGAAAATCATATTTAGTTCTATGCATATGTACAAAGGGAGGACCTTGCAAAATGTAAAGAACCAGATTTAGATGCCAAGGTGGAGAAATAGGCATAACAGGGTGAATTCTCCCCATGGCTTGGACAAAAGTTTGATCATCATGCAACTTAGCCAACTTTTTAGGAAACAAAACAGACAAGGCCAAAATCTGACCCTTTAAAGAGCTAGCTGTTAAACCTTTCTCCAGACGACCATCCTGGAGAAAGTGAAGAATTCTTGAAATTCTAAATGATTTCCAAGAAAAACCTGTAGAAGAAAATAAGATTTCCAAACTTTATTTCCTGGCTTGCAGAAGAGTGGAGATCACAGAATCTGAGAAACCTCTACTCTTGAGGGCTAGGTGTTCAACATCCACGCATTAAAATTCAGAGACCTGAGCTCCTGATGATATAATGGACCTTGAAAAAGCAGATCTTCCCTGAGAGGAAGAATCCAAGGAGGGGAGGATGACATCTGGATGAGATCCGCATAAGTTCTGTATGACCATACTGGAGCTATGAGAATATCTTTTTGATTCTTGCAATGACTCTTGAAAGAAGAATAAACAGGGGAAATAGAGAGG
Source organism: Bombina bombina (assembly GCF_027579735.1). Classification (NCBI taxonomy): domain Eukaryota; kingdom Metazoa; phylum Chordata; class Amphibia; order Anura; family Bombinatoridae; genus Bombina; species Bombina bombina. Next base: position 1,157,820,079 of record NC_069499.1, on the reverse strand, counting down.
CCAGTTAAATGTTACAAGGACAGACTAGAGCATCTATCATTTGAGCTCTTGGATCTCTTGACCTTGCGCAATAAACCGGAATTTTGTGGTTCAGCTTGAACGCCATAAAGTCTATTTCTGTAAGACCCCATCTCAGAACTAACTGATCAAACAGGTCCTGATGAAGAGATCATTCTCCGGGATGTACTGACTGATGGCTTAAGTAATCTGGTTCCCGGTCCAATCCCCAATGTGAATAGCCAATAGTGTGCAGTGTGAGAAACTCAAGAGTCCCTCCCTCATGATTGATGTATGCTACAGTCGTGACGTTGTCTGACTGAAAACCAACACATTTTTATGTCTGAGAAGGGGCCAAGACTGAAGAGCCGGAAGGATCGCACAAAGTTCTAGAATGGTGATAAGTAACCTCGCCTCCTGAGGAAACCACACTCCCTGTGCCCTACGGACTTCCCAAATAGCGCCCCAACCTATCAGACTTGTGTCAGTAGTAACCAAGGTCCAGATAGGCCGAAGAAATCAAGCTCCAACAGTCAAAAGAGGACTCTTCCTCCACTATAAGAGAGACTGATGAACTGAGCTGTATTTGATGCTCCAGATGAAAGCATTCCTTTGACCACTGATGAAGAATGAACAACTGAAGGGGATGAAGATGAAAATTAGCAAAAGGTATTGCATCTGACGGCGCTACCATAAGACCCACTATTTCCATGCACTGTGCTACAGATAGGGAATGAGCCATCTGTAGAGAACAACAGGCCTTCGTAAGTTTATCTTTGCCTTTCTCCGTGAGAAACATGCGCATTTGAACTATTGAGTCTATTATCACTCCTAGAAAGAGTGCCCTTGTAGCTGGGGAAAAAGAACTCTTGGAAACATTAGTGTTACATCCATGATCCTGAAGGAAGGAAATTACCTTCTGGGTATGAGAGGATTCTAGAGAGAAGGACAAAGCTTGGATCAAGATGTCATCCAAATAGGGAGCAATGGAGATTCCCAGTGTTCAAATCATGGCCAACAGAGCCCATAAAACCTTTGTGAAGATGCAAGGGGCATTGGCTGAATCAAAAGGTAGAGCCACAAACTGATAATGCTTGTTGAGAAATGCAAATTTTAGAAACTGGAAATGGTCTTTGTGAATTGGAATGTTTAGCTAGGCATCCTTCAAATATATGGTTGTCATAAATTTACCTTCTTGAACCAGGGGGGGGGGGGAACTTAAATTATGCTTACCTGATGATTTTATTTTCTTCTGTATGGGGAGAGTCCACAGCTGCATTCACTACTTTTGGGAAACACAGAACCTGGCCACCAGGAGGAGGCAAAGACACCCCAGCCAAAGGCTTAAATACCTCAGACACTTCCCTCATTCCCCCAGTCATTCTGCCAAGGGAACAAGGAACAGTAGGAGAAATATCAGGGTGAAAAAAGGTGCCAGAAGAAAAAATAAAAATAGCAAGGGAAACAACAAACAAACTTTCACACCACATTCTCCCTAACTGAAAAAAGGGAAGAATAAGATAAGAAGGTCCGAAAGAACCTCCAGAAAAAATCCCTGAAAAGTCAAGGACAAAACAGAGAAAGAAGCCCCTAGCATAACTCGAAAAAGAGCGGCTTCCAGGCTGCAAGAGGACAAAGTCCCATAGAAAATACTTTACCGACGGAGGAGAGCAAAGAAAGGAAAAATTCCAGATCACCTCCCACATGGATCTAAAAGGAACCAATGTAAAGCATTAACCAGAACCGAAGTCCCAGAAGGACAAAAGGACAAAAAGGTAGAACAAGACTACCTTACCATAGACAGCTAACTAGCACCCGTAGGTCAGAAAGAAACCACGGGAGCAGAACAGGAATGGAATATTAACATCCGTTTACGCCAGAAACGAAAGCCGCAGGCTTCCATCGGATAGGCAGTCAGACTAAACGTCAAACCATAGTAACTAGACAACCGAGTAGCTAGCAAACCTGCACCAGGACATTCCTGGAAAGGAAAAAGAGAACAAAACTCAGAAAACAGGGCGGACCAACTCCCCCTCTACTAGAAAACGGGATAAGGGAGGACAACACCCCTGATCAATAAGGAAGAACCAACGACCCGCTAGGGGAAGGTTCCTAAACAGAGCAGTGAGAATTCCTGACCCCTACTTCGATCAAATAGTTCTATCACAGAAGTGACTGTCAATGTCCCAAAGGACAAGAGAGATTAAAAAAATCAAAGCATCAAAAGACCCTGAGATTAGATAATGAATCTCCAACCACGAGTTCCTAAAGAAAGAAGGGAGGGTACAAGAAAAATCCTCGACCCACTGAACTCCTAAAATCAGATGAGGAAAACTACCTCTGAAGGAACCAACTGGATAGGTGCAGTAGACCAGATCCTTCCAATAGAAGGAAAACGAAGAAACCCAGGAATATTCCAGTAAAGAAATTTCCAGGAAAAAATTCCTCCATCTCTCCAGAAGAGAGAAAAAGAACCGCCCCAGTAGAAACAAGGAGATTTCCCCAGGACCGGCAAAACAAGCCTACTTCTGAACGCCAGACAGATCCAAGACTATTACAATCCGAAAAACAGATTATCCAAAATGCCAAGTCAAAAACAAGGACTAGGTTAAAAAAAACATAATTTATGTAAGAACTTACCTGATAAATTAATTTCTTTCATATTGGCAAGAGTCCATGAGCTAGTGATGTATGGGATATACAATCCTACCAGGAGGGGCAAAGTTTCCCAAACCTCAAAATGCCTATAAATACACCCCTCACCACACCCACAATTCAGTTTAACGAATAGCCAAGTAGTGAGGTGATAAATAAAGGAGTAAAAAGCATCAAAAAAGGAATTTGGAAATAATTGTGCTTTATACAAAAAATCATAACCACCATAAAAAGGGTGGGTCTCATGGACTCTTGCCAATATGAAAGAAATTAATTTATCAGGTAAGTTCTTACATAAATTATGTTTTCTTTCATGTAATTGGCAAGAGTCCATGAGCTAGTGACGTATGGGATAGTAACACCCAAGATGTGGAACTAGACAGACAGGGATAAAATAATAACAGCCATTTTCCGCTGAAAAAAATAAACCACAACCCAAAATCTAAGTTTATTTTCATAAATGAAAAGAAAAAACTTAAACATAAGCAGAGGAATCAAACTGAAACAGCTGCCTGAAAAACTTTTCTACCAAAAACTGCTTCCGAGGAAGCAAATACATAAAAATGGTAGAATTTAGTAAATGTATGCTAAGAAGAACAAGTTGCTGCTTTGCAAATCTGGTCAACTGAAGCTTCATTCTTAAAAGCCCACGAAGTGGAGACTGATCTAGTAGAATGAGCTGTAATTCTCTGAGGCGGCGCCTGACCCGACTCCAAATAAGCCTGATGAATCAAAAGCTTTAACCAAGATGCCAAGGAAATGGCAGAAGCCTCCTGACCTTTCCTAGAACCAGAAAAGACGACAAAAAGACTAGAAGTCTTCCTGAAATCTTTAGTAGCTTCAACATAATATTTCAAAGCTCTTACAACATCCAAAGAATGTAAGGATCTCTCCAAAGAATTCTTAGGATTAGGACACAAAGAAGGAACAACAATTTCTCTATTAATGTTGTTAGAATTCACAACCTTAGGTAGAAATTTAAATGAAGTCCGCAAAACTGCCCTATCCTAAAGGAAAATCAGAAAAGGAGATTCACAAGAAAGAGCAGAAAATTCGGAAACTCTTCTAGCAGAAGAGATTGCCAAAAGGAACAACACTTTCCAGGAAAGTAATTTAATGTCCAAAGAATGCATAGGCTCAAAAGGAGAAGCCAGTAAAGCCCTCAAAACCAAATTAAGACTCAAAGGAGGAGAGATTGATTTAAAGACAGGCTTGATATGAATATCAGGAAGCTTAGCAATCTTTCCGTGAAATAAAACGGAAAGTAGAGATTTGTCCCTTCAAGGAACTTGCAGACAAACCTTTATCAAATGATCCTGAAGAAACTGTAAAATTCTAGGAATTCTAAAAGAATGCCAGGAGAATTTATGAGATGAACACCATGAAATATAAGACTTTCAAACTCGATAATAAATCTTCCTAGAAACAGATTTACGAGCCTGTAACATAGTATTAATCACTGAGTCAGAGAAACCTCTATGACTAAGCACTAGGCGTTCAATTTCCATACCTTCAAATTTAATGATTTGAGATCCTGATGAAAAAATGGACCTTAAGACAGAAGGTCTGGTCTTAAAGAAAGTGGCCAAGGTTCACAACTGGACATCCGAACAAGATCTGCATACCAAAACCTGTGAGGCCATGCTGGAGCTACCAGCAACACAAACAATTGTTCCATGATGATCTTGGAAATCACTCTTGGAAGAAGAAATAGAGGCAGGATGATATAAGCAGGTTGGTAACACCAAGGAACTGCTAACGCATCCACTGCCTCCGTCTGAGGATCCCTGGACCTGGACAAGTACTTAGGAAGTTTCTTGTTTAGATGGGAAGCCATAAGATCTATTTCTGGAAGACCCCACATATGAACAATCTGAAAAAAACACATCTGGATGGAGCGACCGCTCCCCCGGATGTAAAGTCTGACAGCTGAGATAATCTGTTTCCCAATTGTCTACACCTGGGATATGAACCACAGAAATTAGACAGGAGCTGGATTCCGCCCAAGAAAGTATCCAGGATACTTCTTTCATAGCTTGGGGAGTGTGAGTCCCACCCTGATGATTGACATATGCCACAGTTGTGATAATGTCTGTCTGAAAACAAATGAACGGTTCTCTCTTCAACAGAAGCCAAACCTGAAGAGCCCTGAAAATAGCACGGAGTTCTAAAATATTGATTGGTAACCTCGCCTCTTGAGATTTCCAAACCCCTTGTGCTGTCAGAGATCCATAGACAGCTCCCCAACCTGAAAGACTTGCATCTGTTGTGATCACAGTCCAGATTGGACAAACAAGAGGCCCCTTGAACTATACGATGGTGATCTAACCACCAAGTCAGAGAGAGTCGAACATTGGGATTTAAGGATGTAAATTCTGATATCTTTGTATAATCCCTGCACCATTGATTCAGCATACAAAGCTGGAGAGGTCTCATATGAAAACTAGATCGCGTCCGATGCTGCAGTCATGAGACCTAAAACTTCCAGCTACTGAAGGGAATGATTGAGACTGAAGGTTCCAACAAGCTGAAACCAATTTTAATCGTCTCTTGTCTGTTAGAGACAGAGTCATGGACACTGAATCTATCTGGAAACCTAAAAAGGTGACCCTTGTCTGAGGAATTAAGGAACTTTTTGGTAAATTGATCCTCCAACCATGTCTTTGAAGAAACAACACTAGTTGATTTGTGTGAGATTCTGCAGAATCTAAAAACTGAGCTAATACCAAGATATCGTCCAAATAAGGAAACACTGAAATACCCCGTTCTCTGATTAGAGAGTAGGGCACCGAGAACTTTTGAAAAGTTTCTTGGAGCTGCAGCTAGGCCAAATAGAAGAGCAACAAATTGGTAATGCTTGTCTAGAAAAGAGAATCTCAGAAACTGATAGTGGTCTGGATGAATTGGAATATGAAGATATGCATACTGTAAGTCTATCGTGGACATATAATGCCCTTGCTGAACAAAAGGCAGAATAGTCCTTATAGTCACCATTTGGAAAGTTGGCACTCTTACAAAACGATTCCAAATTTTCAGACCCAGAACTGGCCTGAATGAATTTTCTCTCTTTGGGACAATGAATAGATTTGAATAAAACCCCAGACCCTGTTCCTGAAACAAAACTGGTATGATTACCCCTAAAAGCTACAGGTCTGAAACACTTCAGAAAAGCCTGAGCCTTTACTGGATTCGCTGGGATGCGTGAGAGAAAAAAATCTTCTCACAGGAGGTCTTACTCTGAATCCTACTCGGTACCCTTGAGAGACAATACTCTGAATCCATAGATTTTGGACAGAATCTGCCCAAATACTTTGGAAGAATCTTAATCTGCCCCTACCAGCTGAGCTGGAATGAGGGCCGCATCTTCATGCAGACTTGGGGGCTGGCTTTGGTTTCTTAAACGGCTTGGATTTATTCCAACTTAAAGAAGGTTTCCAATTGGAACCAGATTCTTTGGTGGAAGAATTGGGTTTCTGTTCTTTATTTTGTCGAAAGGAACGAAAAGGGTTAGAAGCTTTAGATTTACCTTTAGGTCTTTTATCCTGAGGCAAAAAACTCCATTCCCCCCAGTAACAGTTGAAATAATTGAATCCAACTGAGAAACAAATAAATTATTACCTTGGAAACAAAGAGATAGTAATCTAGATTTAGATAGCATGTCAGCATTCCAATATTTGAGCCACAAAGCTCTTCTAGCTAAAATAGCTAAAGACATAGCTTTAACATCAATTTTGATGATATCAAAAATGTCATCACAAATAAAATGATTAGCATGTTTAAGCAAGCGAACAATGCTAGACAAATCAGGATCTGTTTCCTGTTGCGCTAAACTTTCCAACCAAAAAGTTGATGCCGCTGCAACATCAGCCATAGAAATGGCAGGCCTGAGAAGATAGCCAGAATATAAATAAGCTTTCCTTAGATAAGATTCAAGTTTCTATCGAAAGGGTCCTTAAAGGAAGTACTATCTTCCATAGGAATAGTAGTACGTTTGGCAAGAGTAGAAATAGCCCCATCAACTCTTGGAATCTTTTCCCAAAACTCCAAACTAACTGCTGGCAAAGGATACAATTTTTTAAACCTTGAAGGGATAAAAGAAGTACCAGGCCTATTCCATTCCTTAGAAATCATATCAGAAATAGCATCAGGAACTGGAAAAACCTCTGGAGTAACCACCGGAGATTTATAAACAGAGTTTAAATGTTTACTAGTTTTAATATCAAGAGAACTAGTTTCCTCAATATCCAACGTAATCAACACCTCTTAACAAGGAACGAATATACTCCATCTTAAAGATATCCGGGGTAGGATCTTCTGAATCAGATAGATCCTCATCAGAGGAGGATAAGTCAGCATGTTGTCGGTCATTTGAAATTTCATCAACTTTATGAGAAGTTTTAAAAGACCTTTTACGTTTATTAGAAGGCAGGATAGCAGACAAAGACTTCCGAATCGCATCATCAATAAAATCTTTTATATTCACAGGGATATCATGTACATTAGATCTTGAAGGAACAACAGGCATTGTACTATTACTGATGGATACATTCTCTGAATGTAAAAGCTTATCATGACAACTATTACATACCACAGTTGGAGATATAATCTCCACAAATTTACAACAGATACATTTAGCTTTGGTAGAACTGTTATCAGGCAGCAGGGTTCCAACAGTGGTTTCTGAGACAGGATCAGATTGAGACAGCTTGCAAATGTAAGAGAAAAAAAAACAACAACAACATATAAAGCAAAATGATCAATTTCCTTATATGGCAGTTTCAGGAATGGGAAAAAAATGCAAACAGCATAGCCCTCTGACATAAAAAAAAGGCAAGAGGCACATAGGAATGGGGTTTTAAATAATGAAATTATTTGGCGCCAAGTATGACGCACAACACAAAATGAAATTTTTTGGCGCTAACAACATCCGGAATTGACACACTTGCGTCACTGCAGACGCAACCTTGTGCAAGGAACTCGGCTTCAACTAAGACCCCGGAAATGACTAACTTGCGTCACCGGACGTACCTTTGCGCCAAAAAAATTCTTGCGCCAAGAATGACGCAATAAACTTCAGCCTTTTGCGTCTTGCAAGCCTAATTTTGCCCACGAAAATTTACTGAAAAAGCAGTCAATTTGAAAAAAAACCTTAACCCCAGGTAAGAAAAATATTTTCCCAAATATGAAACTGAACAGTCTGCAAAAGGAAATATACATAAACCTGACTCATGGCAAATATAAGTACAATACATATATTTAGAACTTTATATTAATACATAAAGTGCCAAAGCATAGCTGAGTGTGTCTTAAGTAATGAATACATACTTACCGAAAGACACCCATCCACATTTATCAGTTATCAGTAGAGGCAATGGACTATGAGAGTATATTGTCGATCTGAAAAAGGGAGGAAGGAGATGAATCTCTACGACCGATAACAGAGAACCTATGAAATAGATGTCCCGCAAGGAAAACCATTGCATTCAATAAGTGATAGTCCCTTCATATCCCTCTGACAAACACTGTACTCAGAGGAATCGGGCTTCAAAATGCTGAGAAGCACGTATCAACGTAGAAATCTAGCACAAACTTACTTCACCACCTTCATAGGAGGCAAAGTTTGTAAAACTGAATTGTGGGTGTGGTGAGGGGTGTATTTACAGGCATTTTGAGGTTTAGGAAACTTTGCCCCTCCTGGTAGGATTGTATATCCCATATGTCACTAGCTCATGGACTCTTGCCAATTACATGAAAGAAAACCGGACCCCCAAAACCTTGCAGAACGACCACAAAGTTACCTGGAAATGAAATTTGCACAGAAGTTTATGCATGCCATACCCCCATGGGGTCTTGAACTCTTATCTCTCATGATGTATCCCAGTGGCTGTCTACTCAGCCCAAAAAGGCCTCTAAGATAACACCCACAAAGCCTGAAGACAAATAAAGGACCCAAAAGAGATCAGAACTCCATGATTGAGAGAATATGACAGTCTCTAAAGATCCAGTCTGGATCAACCCTCAGAAAACCTACAGCTCAAGGAATTAACGAATGAACGAGTATCCTAAAAACTCCTATTGGTTGACGGCAAGAGAGATTGCATAACAATCCCCCAGATCCCCAAGTATATAGGATCAAAAAGGGGATACTGCAAAGACAAAAAACGGTCCCTAAGAACAGAGTCTCCGCAACCAGATGACCGAAAGTCCTACCCCAAAAGGCAAGGGGAAGAGAAAAGCATTGCAATCCTCAAAAAAGAGGAGAGAAACACTGGCGAAAGAGATCTGAAACTCGGACAATCCAATTCACAAGGAGTACCAATAGGGGGGAATAATCGCCCCTACACCAGGTACTGGAGATCTCCATGCAGTCATCTGATCCTCCCCCCTCGGAAGGGAGGACTCTAGCTGCTGTCCAAGGACCTCAGGAACCTCAAATATACTTCCATAGCAGAATCGTAATCCCAGCAAACCACGTAAGCTATGCAGGGACAAAACACTTAGTATTGAGTACAACCAACATCGGACGCCTCACCAAAATTAAATAAAGTAGGACCAGCCTGATATCTAGGATAGAAGGGCCTCCTATAACTTGTAGAAACAAGAAAAACAACCTTGTAACAAGAGGTAAGCAAACTTAGCACCCAAACAGGACCAGCCTGTTGTCAAGGATACAATATGTCTGATAGAACCTTAACAGAATAGAGTGAACAAGTACCCAATCAGGACCAGCCTGCTCACCAGGGTACAACCGCACAGTTCAAGGGCTAATTGAAAATCTAAACTCTAGCAGGGCTAGAATAAACAGACAAACAACAGACAAATAAGCTTTGAGGCTTAAACATTGTCTTAAAATATATTTATTTTTTTTGGATTTCAGCCAGAAGTAATATCTATTGTGACCATAAAATCGCTAGCATCAAAATCCAAGAGAAAAAGGAATTTCCCTAAAAAGGAAAATCTACAACAGCCACAAGCTCCAAAATAAAGAAATAAAACACATCCTAACCAGATCAAAAGAAAGTAGGCCGCACCCGCAGGTGAACGCCAAAGAGGAATGGAAACACTAACAGGACCAGCCTGTCAGATATCCTAATCCTCAGGAGCTCAGAACTGAGATTAAACACACAAAACAAGAGAGACGACCAGGAGTAGGATCTCATCCCTCCATCGTCTAGCGCTGTTCGCCATCTGATCCAGAAGCCTGAGGATCCGTTGACAAATCAGAACTAGAATCCTCCAAAGCCGCCAACCCATGCCGCAATAGTAAACGCAGGGTCGCCAGTCTGAATCTAAATACAAAATATGCCTCAGGCAGGGCATCTGAGGGCCCCCGACCCTGAAGGCTGTACCCATGAAGCCTCAGAGGAAAACACTTTCCCAGAGGAAAGATCTGATATAATCGAACTCGCACCTGACACCCCCAAGGGTGGTTAAGGGGACACAAATTAACTCTTTGCTTGCAATTAGGAAGATGTAAGTGCGCCAACGCCAAAGATATGGCCATGTAGAACCGTGCAGTAACCTCTGGTGGAAATTAACCTTCTTCCGGAGAAGGGGTAACGGTATTCGGGACAACTGCCTGTGTAAGAACAGAATATTCTAGGGAATGCACCTCATGGGACACAGAATCAGAGGCAGATGGCTCAGTGGTCTCTAGCCTCACCCCAGAGGGAGAAGAGAGCATTCTATTACGGCATACCGAACATAATTGATTGGGCTGGATTACCTTGGCCTCCCCACAATCTACGCAAGTAACAGAACCTGAATCAGAGAAATCCTTCTCTGAACAATCAGAATCCTCCATAGCGTGACTTATTAAATTATGGACAAAAGCAACTGGCACCTTACACCCCCAATGGTTGGGGCACTCACCACTTCCTATGACCCAGACAAGTAGAGAAACAGATCCTCTCCACCGACACTCGGTCACGAATACAGAAATGGAGAACGAAAACGTGACCATGCCCGGTCACGAGGTGCGACATGTAGGCCAAAGAAAAGCGCGCCAGTCCACAAGAACTGGGAAGCTCGAAAAAATTGTACGTTCCATAATAGCCATGAGCCCCAACATTTCTACACATAAGCAGACAGAATCACATAACAAACATGATTTAAGTCCCCCCACTGCTCAATAACCCCCCTAAGGAGATATTAACCCTTGATTCCATAAAGATAAAGGAGTCCCACTGAGACCCTGTCTTCTATAATTTACATTACATTCCCACAATGAAAAGGAAAATTAAACGATCTTACCGAAATTTATTCCATGGAACAGTAACACGGTCCTTCAAGTTTGACAAATAGTAGCGTTGCTTCTGACATGGACTTGAGTGAAGAAAGCAGGCAGCGAAACTCGTCAATGCTGATGGCTAATGGAGCTGTTAATATGAGTCAGGATGGTTTAGCATCTCCGGACTCTTACCTTCATCCATGTTCTCACTGAGAGGCCGACAGGGCTACTTAAAACTCCCGCCCCATCTCGAAGAGTACTACCCTCCATAAGAGACTACTCCGTAATCTTCCGAAACACTTCTCTGCCAACCTCCTGTGACGAAAGGCAAAGAATGACTGGGGGATGAGGGAAGTGGGGGAGGTATTTAAAGGGACACTGAACCCAAATTTTTTCTTTTGTGATTCAGATAGAGCATGCAATTTTAAGCAACTTTCTAATTTACTCCTATTATCAAATGTTCTTCATTCTCTTGGTATCTTTATTTGAAAAGCAAGAATGTAAGTTTAGATGCCGGCCCATTTTGGTGAACAGCCTGGGTTGTTCTTGCTGATTGGTGGATACATTCATCCACCAATAAAAAGTGCTGCCCAGGGTTCTGGACTTTCATTTTCAAATAAAGATAGCAAGAGAACAAAGAAAAATTGATAATAGGAGTAAATTAGAAAGTTGCTTAAAATTGCATGCTCTATCTGAATCACGAAAGGAAAAATTTGGGTTCAGTATCCCTTTAAGCCTTTGGCTGGGGTGTCTGCACAAGTCCCCACCCCAAGTAACTGGGTTACAGAGTACATTTGATACTCCAGCAAACTGCTTTTATACAAGCAATTTCAAGAATCTGTTCAAAGTTGGCCTGGGCCCTAAGTGATCTTTTGGACATATAGTGACCCCGAAGGAGGAAGGTTTTAACTACAGACCCGATCTTACTATGGATGCGGTAACTAAGTGGGAGAAAGCTGTTCTGCAACTTAATAACCACTTCAATGACCTGGAGTTGAAGCTAAATTCCATACTATCAACTACTTACGATCCCCCCTCAAAGTTCAGATGTACATAACATGTGAGCAGCCAGGACCCACTAAGGAAGCCTTAAGTGCCTATGGTAACCTACCGACATGCCCAGCACAGCATACCCATCTAGACAAGCCGGAGGGGGACCATACATGCTCTATATCGAATAAGAGCCTTGATCCCTGGGCAGGGAAAGATTTCCATGATGAGAAAGGGAAGTGGATACAGAAGCGCTTTGAAATCCCTGCTGACCTGATGTGTGCGGCTGGTCGGGCCGTGGGAAGGCGCCCCCGGGGCGAGACCGGCTTGCACAAAAACGGATCAGATTTACCCAGAATGGAACAGGTGGTCCCTAATCTCAAAGTGGCTCACAGCAATACTCAACAAAACGAGTCCGCCCATGATTTCCCCACTAAAGCAGAGGGCAGTGATAAGGAGACTTAATAGAGCAGATGGTCCTACATATGAGAAAAGAGACGGTATATTTGATCCCAACTTGGCTTTTGATCAGGACTGTCTATCTTTTCCTTGCCCTCTAGAATGCATATTGGTTAAATCCACCCCTTCAGAACTGCTTATACTAGATAATGTTTAGTACAACCGATAGTAAGTTATGTGGACACTTATTTACCTAAGCACTTAGCCATGGGTCCTATTAATATGCATAAGTGTTTATATATTTCCCCTATTCCTCATACAACCCTTGGGAATCACTTAACAGGACCTGGCTAGACTTATAATGACAAGGCTACCATTAATAATGTTAGCTCCATAGCCGTTTATTTGTAGTTGTTTGTTTGTCTAGTTCCACCATGTGCTCTGACTTATATCCAGGTATCACAAGAGAGTAACTATTTGCTGAAACAGATATTTTCATGTAGCTTGGTGTTCAGATTGCTCTGTTTGGATGCTGGATCTTTTCTGTGTGTTCTGTTATTTGTTTTTATTATTGGTATAGATGCTGTTTCTTATATATGCAATTTCCTAGATTCGGTAGCTTAATTATGAAATTGCCTCCTGCTAGTACTATGTTATATACTCAGTGAGACATGGCATTATTTTTACTCTATTTCTATGCCACTTCGCTCTAGAGATAAGTTGTGGCTTAAGCGTTAAGCCACAACTTAAGACTAACTAACCTAGCCTCCTAAAGATAGAATATTTTAGCCTGCTGAACAGCTTAAAGTATAGATATATTTCCCGCTAAAATACATAATCATATAGTGTAAGTGCTGTTCTCCCCTAGTTTATTTACCCTTCCAGATAACATGAGCCTTCATTCCCCTTATACTTTAGAAAAAAATAAAAAGATCTTCTCACACTTCGGTTAGACCTATATTTAATGTGGTCTTTAACCCCAGGTTCCTTACTTAACTCTGCAGAACTTAGAAACGCTCTAAATAATAAAAGCTTAGTTAGCGGTGTTGTGCAAAGTCTACATGCTCCCATACAACACTAAGCAAGCTACAGTTAGCTTCAGACCTTGTTGACCACTGTACCTTGTTGGGTTACCTATAGATCTGGAATAGTACACTGTGAGACTAGTTGATGCTTGGCAATAGGCTGACTTAATATTATAAATATGCTCAAGCCTTATATTTGCAACCCACTATAAAGCATCTTAATAAGAACAGGGATCTCCATTAGAAAATTAGAAAAACTATCTCTATACTTGCACACCTCTAAATGGATATAAAATAGATGTTATATTCTATTTTCACTTAGAAACCTCTTTCTAGCACTATATTTCGGGCCCAGGCTTTACAGTTGCTTTCAAAATATGATACGTATCAGGGTCCAAGAGCGACCCTTTTTGTCTCTTTGTTCCCCCCAAAGTTTCCCCACTATTGTTTGATTTATATTCTTGATGGTCCAAGAGAGGACATTGTATATCATTAGGGGAGTTAACACTCCCTTTTTTGTTTAGAAAATAGCTAAGGGGATACTTATTTCTTATATACGAGGAAAAACTGAAGTTTATTTTGTGCTTTATTTTGACACATATGCAGCATTATATACCTAAATACCAATAAATATTGTAATACATGTCCTTTGAATATTACTTTTACAATGCCATGTATAGTAATAATCTTGTCAATTGCTATAACTTGTTTCACTTTAGCTTTTCATAAGGCAAAATTGTATTGCTTATATTTTCAATCTCAATAAAAAATTAAATTTAATTAGAAAAAAAGCCATTTCCGCTGAGAAATTAAATCCAAAAAAAAAAGTTCTTCTTATAAACAGAAGAATCAAACAGACAGGTGCCTGAAGAACTTTGCTTCTTCTGAAGCAGTCTTTGGTAGAAAATACATCAAAATGGTAAAATTTTGTAAATGTATGCAAAGAAGACCAAGTTGCCGCTTTTCAAATCTGATCAACTGAATCTTCATTCTTAAAAGCCCAAGAAGTGGCAACTGATCTAGTAGAATGAGCTGTAATTCTCTGAGGCGGAGACTGTCCACCCACCAAATTAGCCTTGTGAATCAAAAGTTGCCAAAGAAATGGCAGAGACTTTTTGACCTTTCCTAGAACCAGAAAAGACAACAAATAGACTAGAAGTTTTCCGGAAATTCTTAGTAGCCTCAACATAGTATTTCAAAGCCCTTACCAAATCTAAAGAGTAACGATTTTTCAAGCGAATTCTTAAGATTCGGACACAAGGAAGAAACAACTATTTCCCTACTAATGTTGTTAGAATTCAGAAACTTAGGAAGAAATTTAAACGAAGTCCACAAAACAGCTTTATCCTGATAGAAAATCAGAAAAGGAGACTCACAAGAAAGAGAGAGCAGACAATTCAGAAACTCTTCTAGCAGAAGATATAGCTAAAAGGAACAATATTTTCCAAGAAAGTTGTTTAATATCCAAAGAATGCATAGGCTCAAAAGGAGAAGCCTGCAAAACCTTGAAAACAAAATTAAGACTCAATGGAGGAGAACTAGTTTTAATAATAGGCTTGCTATGGACCAAAGCCTGAACAAAACAGTGAATATCAGGAAGTTTAGCAATCTTACGGCTAGATTTAGAGTTTTGTCGGTAACGACCCGCGTAGCTAACGCTGGATTTTTCCCCCCGCACCTTTTAAATACTGCTGGTATTTAGAGATCACAGAAGGGCTGCGTTAGGCTCCAAAAAGGGAGCGTACAGGCATATTTACCGCCACTGCAACTCTCAATACCAGCGTTGCTTACGGACGCGGCCAGCTTCAAAACCGTGCTTGTGCACGATTCCCCCATAGGAAACAATGGGGCAGTTTGAGCTGAAAAAAAACCTAACACCTGCAAAAAAGCAGCGTTCAGCTCCTAACGCAGCCTCATTGTTTCCTATGGGGAAACACTTCCTAAGTCTAAACACCCCTAACCTTACACGTATTAACCCCTAATCTGCCGCTCCTGCTATCGCTGACCCCTGCATATTTTTTAACCCCTAATCTGCCGCTCCGTACACCGCCGCAACCTACATTATCCCTATGTACCCCTAATCTGCTGCCCCTAACACCGCCGACCCCTATATTATATTTATTAACCCCTAATCTGCCGTCCCCAACGTCGCCTCCACCTACCTACAATTATTAACCCCTAATCTGCCGACCGGACCTCGCCGCTACTCTAATAAATGTATTAACCCCTAAAGCTAAGTCTAACCCTAACACCCCCTAAGTTAAATATAATTTAAATCTAACGAAATAAATTAACTCTTATTAAATAAATTATTCCTATTTAAAGCTAAATACTTACCTGTAAAATAAATCCTAATATAGCTAAAATATAAATTATAATTATATTGTAGCTATTTTAGGATTAATATTTATTTTACAGGCAACTTTGTATTTATTTTAACCAGGTACAATAGCTATTAAATAGTTAATAACTATTTAATAGTTACCTAGTTAAAATAATTACAAAATTACCTGTAAAATAAATCCTAACCTAAGTTACAATTAAACCTAACACTACACTATCAATAAATTAATTAAATAAAATACCTACAATTATCTACAATTAAACCTAACACTACACTATCAATAAATTAATTAAATACAATACCTACAAATAAATACAATTAAATAAACTAACTTAAGTACAAAAAATAAAAAAATATTTACAAACATTAGAAAAATATTACAACAATTTTAAGCTAATTACACCTACTCTAAGCCCCCTAATAAAATAACAAAGCCCCCCAAAACAAAAAAAATTCCCTACCCTATTCTAAAATAAAAATAGAAAAGCTCTTTTACCTTACCAGCCCTTAAAAGGGCCTTTTGCGGGGCATGCCCCAAAGAATTCAGCTCTTTTGCCTGGAAAAAAAAACATACAATACCCCCCCCCCCAACATTACAACCCACCACCCACATACCCCTAATCTAACCCAAACCCCCCTTAAATAAACCTAACACTAAGCCCCTGAAGATCTTCCTACCTTATCTTCACCACGCCGGGTATCACCGATCGGTCCAGGCTCCGAAGTCTTGATCCAAGCCCAAGCGGGGGCTGAAGACGTCCATCCTCCGGCTGAACTCTTGATCCAAGCGGCGGCTGAAGAAGTCCATCATCGGGCGGAAGTGTTCATCCTATCCGGGCAGAAGAGGAGATCCGGACCGGTAGACATCTTCATCTTCAGCGGCATCTTCTATCTTCTTCCATCCGAAGACGACGAGCGGCTCCATCTTCAAGACCTCCGGCGCGGATCCATCCTCTTCTTCCGACGTCCTAACACAGAATGAAGGTTCCTTTAAGGGACGTCATCTAACATGGCGTCCCTCGAATTCCAATTGACTGATAGGATTCTATCAGCCAATCGGAATTAAGGTAGAAAAAAATCTGATTGGCTGATTGAATCAGCCAATCAGATTCAAGTTCAATCAGATTGGCTGATTGGATCAGCCAATCAGATTGAGCTCGCATTCTATTGGCTGATCGGAACAGCCAATAGAATGCGAGCTCAATCTGATTGGCTGATCCAATCAGCCAATCTGATTGAACTTGAATCTGATTGGCTGATTCAATCAGCCAATCAGATTTTTTTCTACCTTAATTCCGATTGGCTGATAGAATCCTATCAGCCAATTGGAATTCGAGGGACGCCATGTTAGATGACGTCCCTTAAAGGAACCTTCATTCTGTGTTAGGACGTCGGAAGAAGAGGATGGATCCGCGCCGGAGGTCTTGAAGATGGAGCCGCTCGTCGTCGGATGGAAGAAGATAGAAGATGCCGCTTGGATGAAGATATTTACTGGTCCGGATCTCCTCTTCTGCCCGGATAGGATGAAGACTTCTGCCCGATGATGGACTTCTTCAGCAGCCGCTTGGATCAAGACTTCAGCCGGAGGATGGACGTCTTCAGCCCCCGCTTGGGCTTGGATCAAGACTTCAGCCGGAGGATGGACGTCTTCAGCCCCCACTTGGGCTTGGATCAAGACTTCGGAGGCTCCTCTGGACGGATCGGTGATACCCGGCGTGGTGAAGATAAGGTAGGGAGATCTTCAGGGGCTTAGTGTTAGGTTTATTTAAGAGTGGTTTGGGTTAGATTAGGGGTATGTGGGTGGTGGGTTGTAATGTGGGGGGGGGGGGTATTGTATGTTTTTTTTTCAGGCAAAAGAGCTGAATTCTTTGGGGCATGCCCCGCAAAAGGCCCTTTTAAGGGCTGGTAAGGTAAAAGAGGTTTTCTATTTGTACTTTAGAATAGGGTAGGGCATTTCTTTATTTTGGGGGACTTTGTTATTTTATTAGGGGGCTTAGAGTAGGTGTAATTAGCTTAAAATTGTTGTAATGTTTTTATAATGTTTGTAAATATTTTTTTATTTTTTGTAACTTAGTTCTTTTTTATTTTTTGTACTTTAGTTAGTTTATTTAATTGTATTTATTTGTAGGTATTGTATTTAATTAATTTATTGATAGTGTAGTGTTAGGTTTAATTGTAACTTCGGTTAGGATTTATTTTACAGTTAATTTTGTAATTATTTTAACTAGGTAACTATTAAATAGTTATTAACTATTTAATAGCTATTGTACCTGGTTAAAATAAATACAAAGTTGCCTGTAAAATAAATATTAATCTTAAAATAGCTACAATATAATTATAATTTATATTGTAGCTATAGTAGGATTTATTTTACAGGTAAGTATTTAGCTTTAAATAGGAATAATTTATTTAATAAGAGTTAATTTATTTCGTTAGATTTAAATTATATTTAACTTAGGGGGGTGTTAGGGTTAGGGTTAGACTTAGCTTTAGGGGTTAATATATTTATTAGAGTAGCGGTGAGGTCCGGTCGGCAGATTAGGGGTTAATAATTGTAGGTAGGTGGAGGCGACGTTGGGGGCGACAGATTAGGGGTTAATAAATATAAAATAGGGGTTGGCGGTGTTAGGGGCAGCAGCAGCCCCAGCATTAGGGGTACATAGGGATAACGTAGGTGGCGGCGGTGTGCGGTCGGCAGATTAGGGGTTAAAAATTTTTAATAGAGTGGCTGTGATGTGGGGGGACCTCGGTTTAGGGGTACATAGGTAGTTTATGGGTGTTAGTGTACTTTAGAGCACAGTAGTTAAGAGTTTTATGAACCGGCGTTAGCCCAGAAAGCTCTTAACTCCTGGCTTTTTGCTGCGGCTGGAGTTTTGTCGTTAGATTTCTAACGCTCACTTCAGCCAAGACTCTAAATACCAGCGTTAGAAAGATCCCATTGAAAAGATAGGATACGCAAATGGCGTAGGGGGATCTGCGGTATGGAAAAGTCGCGGCTGCAAAGTGAGCGTTAGACCCTTTCCTGACTGACTCTAAATACCAGCGGTAGCCCAAAACAAGCGTTAGGAGCCTCTAACGCTGGTTTTGACGGCTAACGCAAAACACTAAATCTAGGCGTTAGTTTCTATGAAATAAAACAGAAAGAGCAGAGATTTGTCCCTTCAAAGTACTTGCAGAAAAAACCTTTATCCAAACCGTCCTGAAGAAACTGTAAAATTCTAGGAATTCCAAAAGGATGCTAAGAGAATTTATGAGAACACCATGAAAACATAATTTATGCTTACCTGATAAATTTATTTCTCTTGTAGTGTGTTCAGTCCACGGGTCATCCATTACTTATGGGATATATTCTCCTTCCCAACAGGAAGTTGCAAGAGGATCACCCAAGCAGAGCTGCTATATAGCTCCTCCCCTCACATGTCATATCCAGTCATTCGACCGAAACAAGACGAGAAAGGAGAAACTATAGGGTGCAGTGGTGACTGGAGTTATAATTTAAAATTTAGAACCTGCCTCAAAAAGACAGGGCGGGCCGTGGACTGAACACACTACAAGAGAAATAAATTTATCAGGTAAGCATAAATTATGTTTTCTCTTGTTAAGTGTGTTCAGTCCACGGGTCATCCATTACTTATGGGATACCAATACCAAAGCTAAAGTACACGGATGATGGGAGGGACAAGGCAGGAACATTAAACAGAAGGAACCACTGCCTGTAGAACCTTTCTCCCAAAAACAGCCTCCGAAGAAGCAAAAGTGTCAAATTTGTAAAATTTGGAAAAAGTATGAAGTGAAGACCAAGTTGCAGCCTTGCAAATCTGTTCAACAGAGGCCTCATTCTTAAAGGCCCAGGTGGAAGCCACAGCTCTAGTGGAATGAGCTGTAATTCTTTCAGGAGGCTGCTGTCCAGCAGTCTCATAGGCTAAGCGTATTATGCTACGAAGCCAAAAAGAGAGAGAGGTAGCCGAAGCCTTTTCACCTCTCCCCTGTCCAGAGTAAACGACAAACAGAGAAGAAGTTTGTTGAAAATCTTTAGTTGCCTGTAAGTAGAACTTCAGGGCACGGACCATGTCTAGATTATGCAAAAGACGTTCCTTCTTTGAAGAAGGATTAGGACATAACGATGGAACAACAATCTCTTGATTAATATTCCTGTTAGAAACAACCTTAGGTAAAAACCCAGGTTTAGTACGCAGGACTACCTTGTCTGAATGAAAGATCAGATAAGGAGAATCGCAATGTAAGGCAGATAACTCAAAGACTCTTCGAGCCGAGGAAATAGCCATCAAAAACAGAACTTTCCAAGATAAAAGCTTAATATCAATGGAATGAAGGGGTTCAAACGGAACACCCTGAAGAACTTTAAGAACCAAGTTTAAGCTCCACGGAGGAGCAACAGTTTTAAACACAGGCTTAATCCTAGCCAAAGCCTGACAAAAAGCCTGGACGTCTGGATTCTCTGCCAGACGCTTGTGTAAAAGAATAGACAGAGCAGAAATCTGTCCCTTTAGCGAACAAGTGGATAAGCCCTTTTCTAAACCCTCTTGTAGAAAAGACAATATCCTAGGAATCCTAACCTTACTCCATGAGTAACTCTTGGATTCACACCAATATAAATATTTACGCCATATCTTGTGGTAAATTTTTCTGGTAACAGGTTTCCGAGCCTGTATTAATGTATCAATAACCGAATCCGAAAACCCACGCTTTGATAGAATAAAGCGTTCAATTTCCAAGCAGTCAGCCTCAGAGAAATTAGGTTTGGATGGTTGAAAGGACCCTGGATTAGAAGGTCCTGCCTCAGGGGTAGAGACCATGGTGGACAGGACGACATGTCCACTAGGTCTGCATACCAGGTCCTGCGTGGCCACGCAGGCGCTATCAGAATCACAGATGCTCTTTCCTGTTTGATCCTGGCAATCAGTCGAGGTAGCAACGGAAAAGGTGGAAACACATAAGCTATGTTGAAAACCCAAGGGGCTGCTAGTGCATCTACCAGCACCGCACCCGGGTCCCTGGACCTGGATCCGTAACAAGGAAGCTTGGCGTTCGGGCGAGATGCCATGAGATCCAGATCCGGTTTGCCCCAACGACAAATCAGTTGAGCAAATACATCCGGGTGAAGTTCCCACTCCCCAGGATGAAAGGTCTGTCGACTTAGAAAATCCGCCTCCCAGTTCTCCACACCTGGGATGTAGATCGCTGACAGGTGGCAAGAGTGAGACTCTGCCCAGCGAATTATCTTCGAGACTTCCAACATCGCTAGGGAACTCCTGGTTCCCCCTTGATGATTGATGTAAGCCACAGTCGTGATGTTGTCCGACTGAAATCTGATGAACCCCAGTGTTGCTAACTGAGGCCAAGTTAGAAGAGCATTGAATATTGCTCTTAATTCTAGAATGTTTATCGGGAGGAGTCTCTCCTTTTGAGTCCACGATCCCTGAGCCTTCAGGGAGTTCCAGACTGCTCCCCAGCGTAGTAGGCTGGCATCTGTTGTTACAATCGTCCAATCTGGTCTGCGAAAAGTCATTCCTTTGGACAGATGAACCCGTGACAACCACCAGAGAAGAGAATCTCTGGTCTCCTGGTCCAGATTTAGCAAAGGGGACAGATCTGAGTAATCCCCGTTCCATTGACTTAGCATGCATAGTTGCAGCGGTCTGAGATGTAGGCGCGCAAATGGCACTATGTCCATTGCCGCGACCATTAAGCCGATTACTTCCATGCACTGAGCTACTGATGGGCTTGGAATGGAGTGAAGGACACGGCAAGCATTGAGAATCTTTGATAACCTGGACTCCGTCAGGTAAATCTTCATCTCTACAGAATCTATAAGAGTCCCTAGAAAAGGGACCCTTGTGAGTGGTAACAGAGAACTCTTCTCCACGTTCACTTTCCACCCATGCGACCTCAGAAATGCTAGAACTATCTCTGTATGAGACTTTGCATTTTGAAAACTTGACGCTTGTATCAGAATGTCGTCTAGGTACGGAGCCACCGCTATGCCTCGTGGTCTTAGTACCGCCAGAAGTGAGCCCAGAACCTTTGTAAAAATTCTCGGGGCCGTAGCTAACCCGAAGGGAAGAGCTACAAACTGGTAATGCCTGTCTAGAAAGGCAAACCTTAGGTACCGATAATGATCTTTGTGAATCGGTATGTGAAGGTAGGCATCCTTTAAGTCCACTGTGGTCATATATTGACCCTCTTGGATCATGGGTAGGATGGTCCGAATGGTTTCCATCTTGAACAACGGAACCCTTAGGAATTTGTTTAAGATTTTTAAGTCTAAGATTGGTCTGAAAGTTCCCTCTTTCTTGGGAACCATAAACAGATTTGAATAAAACCCTTGCCCCTGTTCCGTTCGCGGAACTGGGTGGATCACTCCCATCACTAAGAGGTCTTGTACACATTGTAGAAATGCCTCTTTCTTTACTAGGTTTGTTGATAACCTTGACAGATGAAACCTCCCTTGTGGAGGAGAAGTTTTGAAATCCATAAGGTATCCCTGAGATATAATCTCCAACGTCCAGGAATCCTGTACATCTCTTGCCCAAGCATGGGCGAAGAGAGAAAGTCTGCCCCCCACTAGATCCGTCTCCGGAAAGGGGGCCCTGTCTTCATGCTGTCTTAGGGGTGGAAGTAGGCTTTCTGGCCTGCTTGCCCTTGTTCCATGACTGGTTGCCTTTCCAACCCTGTCTGTAACGAGCAGTAGTTCCTTCCTGTTTTAGAGCGGAGGAAGTTGATGCTGCTCCTGCCTTGAAATTACGAAAGGCACGAAAATTAGACTGTTTGGCCTTTGATTTGGCCCTGTCCTGAGGAAGGGTGTGGCCCTTACCTCCAGTAATGTCAGCAATAATTTCCTTCAAGCCAGGCCCGAATAAGGTCTGCCCTTTGAAAGGAATGTTTAGTAGTTTAGACTTAGAAGTTACATCTGCTGACCATGATTTAAGCCATAGCGCTCTGCGCGCCTGTATGGCGAATCCGGAATTCTTAGCCGTAAGTTTGGTTAAATGCACTACGGCATCCGAAACAAACGCATTAGCCAGCTTAAGGGTTCTAATCTTGCTCAAAGATTCATCCAATGGTGCTGTGCGAATCGCCTCTTCCAGAGACTCAAACCAGAATGCCGCTGCAGCAGTGACAGGTACAATGCATGCAAGAGGCTGTAATATAAAACCTTGTTGAAAAAACATTTTCTTAAGGTAACCCTCTAATTTTTTATCCATTGGATCTGAGAAAGCACAGCTATCCTCCACCGGGATAGTGGTACGCTTGGCTAAAGTAGAAACTGCTCCCTCCACCTTAGGGACTGTCTGCCATAAGTCTCGTGTGGTGGCGTCTATAGGGAACATTTTTCTAAATATCGGAGGAGGGGAAAAGGGCACACCGGGTCTATCCCACTCCTTGCTAATAATCTCTGTAAGCCTCTTTGGTATAGGAAAAACGTCAGTACACACCGGTACCGCATAGTATTTATCCAGCCTACATAATTTCTCTGGGATTGCCACCGTATCACAATCATTCAGAGCCGCTAACACCTCCCCTAGCAACACGCGGAGGTTCTCAAGCTTAAATTTAAAATGTGAAATTTCTGAATCCGGTCTCCCCGAATCAGAACCGTCACCCACAGAATGAAGCTCTCCGTCCTCATGTTCTGCAAATTGTGATGCAGTATCAGACATGGCTCTTGTGTCATCGGCGCGCTCTGTCCTTAACCCAGAGCTGTCGCGCTTGCCTCTTAACTCGGGCATATTGTATAATACTTCTTTCATAACATTAGCCATATCATGTAAAGTGATATTTAAGGGCCTTGATGTACTTGGCGCCTCAATCTCACGCACCTCCCGAGCGGGAGACGAAGGTACTGACACGTGAGGAGAGCTAGACGGCATAACTTCCCCCTCGTTGTCTGGTGATAATTTCGGTATTCAAAGTAATATCAATACAATTGGTACACATATTTCTATTGGGCTCCACATCGGCTTTTAAACATAATGAACAAGCAGATTCCTCTGTATCAGACATGTTTAAACAGACTAGCAATGAAGCTAGCAAGCTTGGAAATTACTTCAATAAGTTTACAAGCAATATAAAAAACGCTGCAGCGCTTTTTTTTAAAAGACACAATTGAATAACAAAGAACTAGTTCAGTTATAGTCAACAATTCTTTAAATGTATTAATTAGCAGAGGATTGCACCCATTAGCAAAAGGATGATTAACCCCTCAGTACCCAAAAAACGGATATCAAATTAAGATTTAACGCTTTTATCACAGTCAAACACACTGTCACAGGTCTGCTGTGACTGATTACCTCCCTCAAAAACGAATTTTGAAGATCCCTGAGCTCTCTGGAGACGTCCTGGATCAAAGAGGAAGAAGCAGGAAGACTGTGCTAGAATTTTAATTGCGCAGCAAGGCGCTAAAAAAGGTCCCTCCCACTCCTATTACAACAGTGGGAGACCTGATATAACGGTTTCTATGCAGAAATATACGTTAGCCGTGTGGAAAAAAATCATGCCCAAAAAGATTTATCACCAAAGTACCTCACAAAACGATTAACATGCCAGTAAACGTTTTAAAAAACAACATTTCAGATGCTGTGTAAAGTTATTACTAAGCCTTCTACCAGTCGCTTCTACTGCAGTTAAGGCTCACACATTATATCAGTATTAACAGTATTTTTTCAGTCAAATTCTAGTCCCTAGAAAATAACTCTACTGTGCATACATTTATCAGCCTGCTACCAGTCACTACTACTGCATTTAAGGCTGTACTTACATCATACGGGTAACAGCAGTGTTTTCTTAGTCAATTCCATTCCCAGAAAATATTGTACTGCACATACCTCATTTGCGGGAGACCCCGCATGCTATTCCCATTTTCTGAAGTTACCCCACTCCTCAGAATGTCGAGAACAGCCAGTGGATCTTAGTTATGCCTGCTAAGATCATAGAAAACGCAGGCAGTTTCTACTTCCAAATACTGCCTGAGATAGAAAAACAGCACACTCCGGTGCCATTTAAATTAACAAACTTTTGATTGAAGAATAGTTAAGTAAAAACTCCAGCTCCTCTCGCGACCTCCTTCTTTGTTGAGGGTTGCAAGAGAATGACTGGGTATGACATGTGAGGGGAGGAGCTATATAGCAGCTCTGCTTGGGTGATCCTCTTGCAACTTCCTGTTGGGAAGGAGAATATATCCCATAAGTAATGGATGACCCGTGGACTGAACACACTTAACAAGAGAAATATAAGTTTTCCAAACCCGATAATAAATCTTCCTTGAAACAGACTTATGAGCCTGCAACATAGTATTGATCACCGAGTCAGAAAAACCTCTATGACTAAGCACTAAACGTTCAATTTCCATACCTTCAAATTAAGAGATTTGAGATCCTGATGGAAAAACGGCCCTTGAGACAGAAGGTCTGGCCGTAAAGGAAGTGACCAAAGTTGGCAACTGGACATTCGGATAAGATCCGCATACCAAAATCTGTGAGGCCATGTTGTTGCTAACACATGCGATTGTTCCATTATTATCTTGGAGCTCAACCTTGGAAGAAGAACTAGAGGCGGAAAAATATAAGCAAGTTGGTAAGACCAAGGAACTGCTAATGCATCCACCATCTCCGCCTGAGGAATCCTGGACCTGGAAAGGTATCTGGGAAGTTTCCTATTTAGATGGGAAGCCATTAGATCTATTTATGACAGACCCCACATCTGTACAATCTGAAAGAACATATCTGGATGGAGAGACCTCTCCCCGGATGCAAAGTCTGATGGCTGAGATAATCCGCTTCCCAATTGTCTACACCTGGGATATGAATCGCAGAAATTAGACAAGAGTTGGATTCCGCCCAAGAAAGTATCCGTGATACTTCTTTCATTGCTAAAGGACTGTGAGTCCTTCCCTGGTGATCGATATATTCCACAGTTGTGATATTGTTTGTCTAAAAGCGAATGAAAAGTTCTCTCTTTAATAGAGGCCAAGCCTGAAGAGCCACAAAAATAGCACTGAGTTCTAAGATATTGATTGGTAACCTAACCTCTAGAGGATTTCAAACCCCTTGTGCTGTTCGAGATCCCCAGACAGCTCCCAAAGAAGAAATATTTGCATCTGTTGAGACTACAGTCTAGGAAGGAGGAACAAAAGAGGCCCCTTGAATAATACGCTGATGGTCTAACCACCAAGTCAGAGAGAGTAGAATGCTGGGATTTAAGAAAATCAATTGTGATATCCGTGTATAATCCCTGCACCATTGATTCAGCATGCAAAGCTGCAGGGGTCTCATATGAAAACGAGCAAAGGGGATCGCGTCCGATGCTGCAGTCATGAGATCTAAAACTTCCATGCACATAGCCACTGAAGGGAATGATCGAGACTGAAGGTTTCGACAGGCTGAAACCAACTTCATTTGTCTCTTGTCTGTTAAAGAGAGTCATGGACACTGAATCTATCTGGAAACCTAAAAAGATGACCCTTGTCTGAGGAATCAAGAAACTCTTTGGTAAATTGATCCTCCAACCATGTCTAATCGAATCAAACACTAGTTGATTCGTGTGAGATTCTGCTAAATAAAAAGATTGAGCCAGTACCAAGATATCGTCCAAATAAGGAAACACCGCAATACCCTGCTCTCTGATTACAGATAGAAGGGCATAGAACCTTTGAAAAGATTCTTGGAGCTGTTGCTAGGCCAAATGAAAAAGCGACAAATTGGTAATGCTTGTCTAGAAAAGAGAATGACAGAAACAGATAGTGATCTGAATGAATCGGAATGTGAAGATAAGCATCCTGCAAGTCTAATACGGACATGTAATGACCTTGCTGAACAAAAGGCAGAATAGCCCTTATAGTCACCATCTTGAAAGTTGGGACCCTTACAAAACGAAATATGTATGAATCAACACAAATTACAAAAAATGTGTTAATTGAACAATAAGGAATTTGGTTTAAACGATTAGAAAGCTGCGCTGTATTAAAAATTCATGTGCAATGTGATAATGTCAGAGTGAAGGAAACTGCTATATCTTATAGGCAGTTTGTGCAGAAAATGTGAAATCTTAGAGACAAAACATTATAGCTGCTTATGTATAAAAAGATAACAGTTTAAAGAATTGCAACAATATATGGAACAGTGTAAAAAGTGCAATGATATATGTTGCAGAATGTGCTTACAGACATTCAGTATATTTTGCAGATCGCAAACCAAACACACCCACTTATCTGCCGACGCCAAAACTCGTCATACTATTTTCGCTCCGATAGGCTAAACTAGCCTTTAAATATTTTAAAAAACAAACACTGGTAAAGTCTTGATAAAGGCCCCTCCAGGCTAAAACGTGTTGACAGACTCTCCATTCGGCATACCAGCCTGAGACACATGGTGAGCACATTTCCTTTACGAGCCCAGTTTCAGAAGCAGTTCTTTGGCAGTATTTTTGTTTCTTTTTAGGTATCCGGATTCAAATCCTTCTGTCCTTCCACCACAGACCAACTTCCAGCTTTCATAATTTGGAATACCTTGCTATACTCCTATTTTTCATCTCAGAATTTTAATTTTGCATTTTAATTTTTCCTTTTTTAATTTTTTTCTAATCTTTATAATTTTTTCATCATCATTTTTCAATTTTTTTCTTCTGTGTGTATTATGCTCTGAGTCGTCTTTATTGCTGCAGCAATCACTCTGTTACTATGTGTTAATACATCCTCATGGTCTAATATGGTACCATATTTTAATATGCTCTATTATGTATAAAATGTTTATATGAGACGCACCAGATTCATTTTATAATTTATCAAATAAAAGGGTCAGTATTGAACCGTATATAGCTAGTTGTGCATTTATTAGCAATCTACAGAGATTTAAGTCCTTTTAATATATATGTTATTTATATGCTAGTATATATTTGTTGAGAGCTAGTATAGTTCGAGCAAATCACGCAATATCACTTTTTACTTACAACACAACGATAGCACAAATGAGACATCATATCCCTAAACACTGAATGTTTATAAGCGCATGTAGCGATCTACAACATATACTTCATATAACACTGAATGTCTGTAAGCGCATATAGTTGCACTTTTTACACCGTTACATATATTGTTGCATTTTTTACACTGTTACATATATTGTTGCATTTCTTTAAACTGTTTATACACAAACAGCTATAATGTTTTGTCTCTAAGATTTCAGTCACATTTTCTGCACAAACTGCCTATAAGATATAGCAGTTTCCTTCACTTTGACAATATCACATTGCACATGATTTTTAATACAGTGCAGCTTTCTTATTGTTTAAACCAAATTCCTTATTGTTCAATTACCATTTTTTTTGTAATTTGTGTTGATTCACACATCTCTTTCCTAACTGCATTAAGTTTTTCACATCATACACACAGCACGTGTTCTTGAATATAATTGAATATATTTGACACAATTCTTGTATTTCCTAACAGCGTCAGATATATCGCAAGACACTGTCTGCAACTTATACATAAGGCAACATCTTTATAAAGTATACATCTCTACACCGCACTTAATCCATTCTTCTTACGAAGACGGCGCTCCTGCCTCAAACCATTATATCTTACACTAGGAACGATTGTGTTGGTCTATCGTTCACCCCTAGTGCGCTGTGTGGTTTTGTCACGTGGCGAGGAAACACTATACCCTTTTGTCTACCCTTACAAAATGATTCAAAAACTTCAGATCCAGAACTGGTCTGAATGAATTTTCTTTCTTTGGGACAATGAATAGATTTGAGTAAAAAACCCAGACCCTGTTCCTGAAGCGGAACTGGTATAATCACCCCTGAAAGCTCCAGATCTGAAACACACTTCAGAAAAGCCTTAGCGTTCACAGGATTTGTTGGAACATGAGAGAGAAAGAATCTTCTCACAGGAGGTCTTATTCTGAAACATATTCCATACCCTTGAGAGACAATGCTCGGAATCCACTGATTCAGAATCTGCCCAAATGTTTTTTTTTTTTTAAATAATTTCAATCTGCCTCCCACCAGTTGAACTGGATTGAGGGGCGCACCTTTATGCATTCTTGGGGGCTGGCTTGGCTTCTTATAAGGCTTGGATTTATTCCAACTGAAGATGGCTTCCAATTGGAACCAGAGACCTTAGGGGAAGGAGTGTTTTTTTCTTCTCTATTCTGATGAAAGGAACAAAACCGATTAGAAGCTTTAGACTTAGACCCATAGACGTTTATCTTGGGGCAAAAAAACTTGCTTCCCCCCAGTGATAGTGGAAATAATAGAATCCAACTGAGAACTACATAAATTATTACCTTGGAAAGATAGAGATAGTAATCTAGATTTAGACACCATGTTAGCATTCCATGATTTAAAGGGATATTATACACTCATTTTTTCTTTGCATAAATGTTTTGTATTTATATAGCCCATGAAGGTTTTTTTTTTTTTGGTTTTTTTTTAAATGTTT
Source organism: Bombina bombina (assembly GCF_027579735.1). Taxonomy (NCBI): domain Eukaryota; kingdom Metazoa; phylum Chordata; class Amphibia; order Anura; family Bombinatoridae; genus Bombina; species Bombina bombina. Next base: position 1,157,790,980 of record NC_069499.1, on the reverse strand, counting down.
AGTTTTGCTTATTTTTAAATAACATTGCTCTGATTTTCAGACTCCTAACCAAGCCCCAAAGTTTTATGTGAATATCGTCAGCTACCTTCTCAAGCTTGCTCCTGTTTGTGTAAAAGGTCTTTTCATATGCAAAAGAAGGGGGAGGGTGGGGGTGTCTTATTTCCCACTTGCAGTGGGCTTTCCAGCTACCTTTTCAACAGAGCTAAACTGAGAGCTTCTAAGTAAGTTTTTAACCCTTTAAGGACATAGCTTTCAGTTTGCTCAATTGTTTTATGACGGAAAAATTCCGTCATATGTCCTTAAGAGGTTAAACAGTTTTATACTGGATTTTTATATCAGTATCTGTGCATCTTATTCTTTGTAGTAGTGTCTATTACATGCAGTTATATGAAAATGAGTGTATACTGTCCCTTTAAGCCATAAAGCTCTTCTAGCTAGAATAGCCAAAAACAAAGATTTAACATCAATCTTGATGATATCAAAAATAGCATCACAGATAATTTTATTAGCATGTTGAAGCAAACAAATAATGCTAGACAAATCAGAATCTGTTTCCTGATGTGCTAAGCTATCCAACCAAAAAGTTGATGCAGCCGCAACATCAGCCATAGAAATGGCAGGCCTGAGAATATAGGCAGAATGTAAATAAGCTTTCCTTAGATAAGATTCAATCTTTCTATATCATGGATCCTTAAAAGAAGTACTATCTTACATAGGAATAGTAGTACGTTTGGCAAGAGTAGAAATAGCCCCATCAACCTTAGGGACTTTTTTCCCAAAACTCCAAATTAGCCACTGGTAAAGGATATAACTTCTTAAACCTAGACGAAGGATTAAAAGAAGCACCAGGCATAGAACATTCCTTAGCAATCACATCAGAAACCGCATCTGGAACAGGAAAAACCTCAGGAGTAATCACAGGAGGTTTAAAACAGAATTTAAACGTTTACTGGATTTGTTATCAAGAGGATCAGATTCCTCAAGTAACCAATACTTCTTTCAACAAAGACCGAATATATTCAATCTTAAAAAGATAAGAAGATTTATCCATTTCAATGTCTGAAGTAGGATCTTCTGAACCAGAGAGATCCTCTTCAAAGGAGGATATTTCAGTATGTTGTCGGTCATCACAAATTTCATCAGTTTTATGAGAAGTTTTAAAAGACATTTTACATTTATTAGAAGGTGGAATAGCAGACATTGCCTTCTGTATTGCACCAGCAATATAATTTTTCATATCAAGAGGGATATCATGTACATTAGATGTTGAGGGAACAACAGGTGCTGTACTAGTACTAATGGAAACATAATCAGCATGCAAAAGCTTATCATGACAACTGTTACATAATATAGGCAGACATTATGTTTAAATGTTCTAAAGTATATTAATATAAAAATGTTGGGTGTACAAAGCTGGGGAATGGTTAGTAAAGGCATTCTCTATCTTTTTAAACAATTACAATTTTAGTGTCGACTGTCCCTTTAAGGTGGAAGGAGTGAAATAACTTCAATACTATTCTAATAAAATTGTATTTATTGTTTATTGTCCCTTTAAGTACTGTTTGGATTTATCAAAGGAAATGCAGCTAAGTATATGTAAATAAAAATAAAATAGTGTCACAGCCCAGTGATTAATAGACAAACTAAAGTGATCAAATAACAAAAAAAAATTGTAACATACTTAATGTAGAAAGCTCCTTTATTTGTTTCAAGCGTTCTCTGTTCTGAGCTGCTAAGGCAGAGGTGACGTTTCCACCTCTTAGCAAATAGCGTGTGGGAAATCCGGCACCACAGGGAGACAAAACAGATTTACCTGCGTTTATTGGCTAAGAGGTGAAAACATAGGCTGCCTTAGCAGCTCAGAGCGGCGAACGATTGAAACAAATAAAGGATCTTTCGACATGAAGTATTTTATACTTCATGAATGAAAGTCCCCTTTATTTGTTTCAATGGACAATCCTAGCATTTCACAAACACTAGGATTGACTTTTACTTTAAATAATTTCACCCAATGAGTCCTCAATTGCCAGAAAAAAAACAATCTTCTTTTATTTCGAAATGGCAACAAAGTTTCCTTCAAAAGAGAGACATACATAAATTCTCATAACGTAACACCGTTTCTAAAAACAAATGCTTGTAAGTAGCTTATAGGCAATACTCATATTTACCAGAGCCACTATAGCTCTGAGTGAAAAAGCATATGCATAAAACTCCAAGGCACATTGGAACTCTTCTTAAAATTTATTAAAAATGTAATAAAAACAAAAAGGAGATTCTCACAACACTTGGGGTGACTAGACTCGGCAGCATACACAATATTAAAGGTAATCGGCAAGCATCTTTACAAAGTTAATTTTTACTGAGTAAGACCGCCGATTTTAAGAAGAGATCCAGTTTGCCTTGGAGTTTCATGCATATGCCTTTTCACTCAGTGGCTCTGGTAAATGTGAGTATTGTCCATAAGCTACTAACAAGCATTTGTTTGTGGAAACAGTGTATGAAAATTTGTTTATGTCTCTTTTCTGAAAGAAACTTTGTTGCCTTTTGGAAATAAAAGATCATCTTTTCTTGCCATTGAGGAACCGTTTGGTGCACAGTGTTTATTTTATTTTACACATTTTTGTTATTAAAATATATGTAAATATGTTAAATTATTATTAATTACAAGACACTAAATATATATTTATTACTCACCTACAGGTGTATTGTGAGGGACACGTTCTAGTTCTTGAACAATATTTATATCCAGCAACTCAAAGGACAGTAAATCCTAAACAAAGAACCAAATGTTACATTTTTTTGCAATATACATTTTTATCTATCATTTTATTAGTTTAAAGGGATACTGAACCAACATTTTTTCTTTAATTATTCAGATAGAGCAAGAAATTTTTAACCAACTTTGTAATTTATTCCTATTAACAGTTTTTCTTTGTTCTCTTGATATCTTTATTTCAAAAGCAGGAATGTAAATCTTAGCAGCCAGCCCATGTTAGGTTCAGCACCATGGATAGTGCTTCCTTATTGGAGGCTTACATTTACCCACCAATAAGTAAGCATAACCCAGGTTCACAACCAAAAATGGGCCGGCTCATATGCATCACATTCCTTCCTTTTACATTAAGATAGCAAGAGAACAAATAAAAATTGAGAATATGAGTTACAGTTGCTTAAAAACATAATTTATGCTTACCTGATAAATTTATTTCTCTTTTAGTGTGTTCAGTCCACGGGTCATCCATTACTTATGGGATATATTCTCCTTCCCAACAGGAAGTTGCAAGAGGATCACCCAAGCAGAGCTGCTATATAGCTCCTCCCCTCACATGTCATATCCAGTCATTCGACCCAAACAAGACGAGAAAGGAAAAACTATAGGGTGCAGTGGTAACTGGAGTTTTAATTAAAATTTAGAACTGCCTCAAAAAAAGACAGGGCGGGCCGTGGACTGAACACACTACAAGAGAAATAAATTTATCAGGTAAGCATAAATTATGTTTTCTCTTGTTAAGTGTGTTCAGTCCACGGGTCATCCATTACTTATGGGATACCAATACCAAAGCTAAAGTACACGGATGATGGGAGGGACAAGGCAGGAACATTAAACAGAAGGAACCACTGCCTGAAGAACCTTTCTCCCAAAAACAGCCTCCAAAGAAGCAAAAGTGTCAAATTTGTAAAATTTTGAAAAGGTATGAAGTGAAGACCAAGTTGCAGCCTTGCAAATCTGTTCAACAGAGGCCTCATTTTTAAAGGCCCAGGTGGAAGCCACAGCTCTAGTGGAATGAGCTGTAATTCTTTCAGGAGGCTGCTGTCCAGCAGTCTCATAAGCTAAACGTATTATGCTACGAAGCCAAAAAGAGAGAGAGGTGGCCGAAGCCTTTTGACCTCTCCTCTGACCAGAATAAACGACAAACAGAGAAGTTTGCCGAAAATCTTTAGTTGCCTGTAAGTAGAACTTCAGAGCACGGACTACGTCCAGATTATGCAAAAGACGTTCCTTCTTTGAGGAAGGATTAGGACATAATGAAGGAACAACAATCTCTTGATTGATATTCCTGTTAGAAACAACCTTAGGCAAAAACCCAGGTTTAGTACGCAGAACTACCTTGTCTGAATGAAAAACCAGATAAGGAGAATCGCAATGTAAGGCAGATAACTCAGAGACTCTTCGAGCCAAGGAAATAGCCATCAAAAACAGAACTTTCCAAGATAAAAGCTTAATATCAATGGAATGAAGGGGTTCAAAAGGAACACCCTGAAGAACTTTAAGAACCAAGTTTAAGCTCCACGGAGGAGCAACAGTTTTAAACACAGGCTTAATCCTAGCCAAAGCCTGACAAAAAGCCTGGACGTCTGGATTCTCTGCCAGACGTTTGTGTAAAAGAATAGACAGAGCAGAAATCTGTCCCTTTAACGAACTAGCGGATAAACCCTTTTCTAAACCCTCTTGTAGAAAAGCCAATATCCTAGGAATCCTAACCTTACTCCATGAGTAACTCTTGGATTCACACCAATATAAATATTTACGCCATATCTTATGGTAAATTTTTCTGGTAACAGGTTTTCGAGCCTGTATTAATGTATCAATTACCGACTCTGAAAAACCATGCTTTGATAGAATCAAGCGTTCAATCTCCATGCAGTCAGCCTCAGAGAAATTAGGCTTGGATGGTTGAAAGGACCCTGAATTAGAAGGTCCTGCCTCAGAGGCAGAGACCATGGTGGACAGGACGACATGTCCACTAGGTCTGCATACCAGGTCCTGCGTGGCCACGCAGGCGCTATCAGAATCACAGATGCTCTCTCCTGTTTGATCCTGGCAATCAGTCGAGGTAGCAATGGAAATGGTGGAAACACATATGCCATGTTGAAAACCCAAGGGGCTGCTAGTGCATCTACCAGCAACGCTCCCGGGTCCCTGGACTTGGATCCGTAACAAGGAAGCTTGGCGTTCTGACGAGATGCCATGAGATCCAGCTCCGGTTCACCCCAACGAAGAATCAGTTGAGCAAACTTAGAAAGTCCGCCTCCCAGTTCTCCACGTCTGGGATGTAGATCGCTGACAGGTGACAAGAGTGAGACTCTGCCCAGCGTATTATCTTCGAGACTTCCAACATCGCTAGGGAACTCCTGGTTCCCCCTTGATGATTGATGTAAGCCACAGTCGTGATGTTGTCCGACTGAAATCTGATGAACCTCAGCGTTGCTAACTAAGGCCAAGCTAGAAGAGCATTGAATATTGCTCTTAATTCCAGAATGTTTATTGGGAGGAGTTTCTCCTCCTGAGTCCACGATCCCTGAGCCTTCAGGGAGTTCCAGACTGCACCCCAGCCTAGTAGGCTGGCATCTGTTGTTACAATTGTCCAATCTGGTCTGCGAAAAGTCATTACTTTGGACAGATGAACCCGCGACAACCACCAGAGAAGAGAATCTCTGGTCTCCTGGTCCAGATTTAGTAAAGGGGACAGATCTGAGTAATCCCCATTCCACTGACATAGCATGCATAGTTGCAGCGGTCTGAGATGCAGCCGCGCAAATGGCACTATGTCCATTGCCGCGACCATTAAGCCGATTACTTCCATGCACTGAGCCACTGATGGGCTTGGAATGGAATGAAGGACACGGCAAGCATTTAGAATTTTTGATAACCTGGACTCCGTCAGGTAAATCTTCATCTTTACAGAATCTATAAGAGTCCCTAGAATGGGAACCCTTGTGAGTGATAACAGAGAACTCTTTTCCACGTTCACTTTCCACCCATGCGACCTCAGAAATGCTAGAACTATCTCTGTATGAGACTTTGCATTTTGAAAACTTGACGCTTGTATCAGAATGTCGTCTAGGTACGGAGCCACCGCTATGCCTCGCGGTCTTAGTACCGCCAGAAGCGAGCCCAGAACCTTTGTAAAAATTCTCGGTGCCGTAGCCAACCCGAAGGGAAGAGCTACAAATTGGTAATGCCTGTCTAGAAAGGCAAACCTTAGGTACCGATAATGATCTTTGTGAATCGGTACGTGAAGGTAGGCATCCTTTAAGTCCACTGTGGTCATATATTGACCCTCTTGGATCATGGGTAGGATGGTTCGAATAGTTTCCATTTTGAACGATGGAACCCTTAGGAATTTGTTTAAGATCTTCAGGTCCAAGATTGGCCTGAAGGTTCCCTCTTTTTTGGGAACCACAAACAGATTTGAGTAAAAACCTTGCCCTTGTTCCGTCCGCGGAACCGGGTGGATCACTCCCATTACTAAGAGGTCTTGTACACATCGTAGAAATGCCTCTTTCTTTATTTGATTTGTTGATAACCTTGACAGATGAAATCTCCCTTGTGGAGGAGAAGTTTTGAAGTCCAGAAGGTATCCCTGAGATATTATCTCCAACGCCCAGGGATCCTGGACATCTCTTGCCCAGGCCTGGGCGAAGAGAGAAAGTCTGCCCCCCACTAGATCCGTTTCCGGATAGGGGGCCCTTTCTTCATGCTGTCTTAGGGGCAGAAGTAGGTTTTCTGGCCTGCTTGCCCTTGTTCCAGGACTGGTTGCCTTTAAAACCCTGTCTGTAACGAGTAGCAGTTCCTTCCTGTTTTGGAGCGGAGGAAGTTGATGCTGCTCCTGCCTTGAAATTACCAAAGGCACGAAAATTAGACTGTTTGGCCTTTGATTTGGCCCTGTCCTGAGGAAGGGTGTGACCCTTACCTCCAGTAATGTCAGCAATAATTTCTTTCAAGCCGGGCCCGAATAAGGTTTGCCCTTTGAAAGGAATATTAAGCAATTTAGATTTAGAAGTTACATCTGCTGACCAGGATTTAAGCCATAGCGCTCTGCGCGCCTGGATGGTGAATCCGGAGTTCTTAGCCGTTAGTTTGGTTAAATGCACAACGGCATCCGAAACAAATGCATTAGCTAGCTTAAGGGCTTTAAGCTTGTTCATAATCTCATCCAATGGTGCTGTGCGAATAGCCTCTTCCAGAGACTCAAACCAGAATGCCGCTGCAGCAGTGACGGGCGCAATGCATGCAAGGGGCTGTAATATAAAACCTTGTTGAACAAACATTTTCTTAAGGTAACCTTCTAATTTTTTATCCATTGGATCTGAGAAAGCACAACTATCCTCCACAGGGATAGTGGTACGCTTGGCTAAAGTAGAAAACTGCTCCCTCCACCTTAGGGACTGTCTGCCATAAGTCTCGTGTGGTGGCGTCTATTGGGAACATTTTTCTAAATATCGGAGAAGGGGAAAAGGGCACACCGGGTCTATCCCACTCCTTGCTAATAATCTCTGTAAGCCTTTTAGGTATAGGAAAAACATCAGTACACACCGGTACCGCATAGTATTTATCCAGCCTACATAATTTCTCTGGGATTGCAACCGTGTCGCAATCATTCAGAGCCGCTAACACCTCCCCTAGCAATACACGGAGGTTCTCAAGCTTAAATTTAAAATTTGAAATTTCTGAATCCGGTCTCCCCGGATCAGATCCGTCACCCACAGAATGAAGCTCTCCGTCCTCATGTTCTGCAAATTGTGACGCAGTATCGGACATGGCTCTCGTCTCATCGGCGCGCTCTGTCCTTAACCCAGAGCTATCGCGCTTGCCTCTTAACTCAGGCAAATTAGATAACACTTCCTTCATAACATTAGCCATATCATGCAAGGTGATTTGTAAGAGCCTTGATGTACTTGGCGCCACAATCTCACGCACCTCCTGAGCGGGAGGCGAAGGTACTGACACGTGAGGAGAGTTAGACGGCATAACTTCCCCCTCGTTGTCTGGTGATAATTTCTTTACCAGTAAAGACTGACTTTTATTTAAAGTAACATCAATACAATTGGCACACATATTTCTATTGGGCTCCACATTGGCTTTTAAACATTATGAACAAGTAGATTAATCTGTATCAGACATGTTTAAACAGACTAGCAATGAAGGCTAGCAAGCTTGGAAAAAATCTTTCAATAAATTTACAAGCAATAGAAAAAAACGCTGCAGCGCTTTTTAAAAACACAAAAAAACTGTCACAGTTGAAATAACAATGAAATAAATCAGTTATAGCCAACAATTTTAACAGTAAATGTATGAATTTAGCAGAGGATTGCACCCACAAGCAAACGGATGATTAACCCCTCAATACCCCAAAAAACGGATAATCAATTTAAGATTTAACGCTCTTATCACAGTCAAACACACTGTCACAGGTCTGCTGTGACCGATTACCTCCCTCAAAAATGAATTTTGAAGACCCCTGAGTTCTCTGGAGACGTCCTGGATCAAGGAGGAAGAAGCAGGAAGACTGTGCTAGAATTTTAACTGCGCAACAAGGCGCTAAAAAAGGCCCCTCCCACTCATATTACAACAGTGGGAGACCTGTTATAACGGTTTCTATGCAGAAATATACGTTTAGCCATATGGAAAAAAAATCATGCCCAAAAAGATTTATCACCAAAGTACCTCACAAAACGAATAACATGCCAGTAAATGTTTTAAAAACAACTTTCCAGTGTTATGCAAAGTTATCACTAAGCCTGCTACCAGTCGCTTCTACTGCAGTTAAGGCTCATACATTTATTTCAGTATTAACAGTATTTTCTCAGTCAAATTCTAGTCCCTAGAAAATAACTCCACTGTGCATACATTTTTCAGCCTGATACCAGTCACTACTACTGCATTAAAGGCTGTACTTACATCATATGGGTAACAGCAGTGTTTTCTTAGTCAATTCCATTCCTAGAAAATATTACTGCACATACCTCATTTGCGGGGGACCCCGCATGCTATTCCCTTTTCTGAAGTTACCCCACTCCTCAGAATGTGCGAGAACAGCCAGTGGATCTTAGTTACGTCTGCTAAGATCATAGAACACGCAGGCAGATTCTTCCTCTAAATACTGCCTGAGAGAAAAAACAGCACACTCAGGTGCCATTTTAAAATAATAAACTGATTGAAGAATAATTAGGTAAAAAAACTCCTATCTCCTCTCGCGACCTCCTTCTTTGTTGAGACTTGCAAGAGAATGACTGGATATGACATGTGAGGGGAGGAGCTATATAGCAGCTCTGCTTGGGTGATCCTCTTGCAACTTCCTGTTGGGAAGGAGAATATAACCCATAAGTAATGGATGACCCGTGGACTGAACACACTTAACAAGAGAAATTGCATGCTCTTTCTGAATCATGAAAGAAAAAATTGGGGTTAGTGTCCCTTTAAAATCCCTGCTTATACATCAGTTCACATTCTTAAAAACACCAAAAACAGAATTTATGTTTACCTGATAAATTACTTTCTCCAACGGTGTGTCCGGTCCACGGCGTCATCCTTACTTGTGGGATATTCTCTTCCCCAACAGGAAATGGCAAAGAGCCCAGCAAAGCTGGTCACATGATCCCTCCTAGGCTCCGCCTTCCCCAGTCATTCGACCGACGTAAAGGAGGAATATTTGCATAGGAGAAATCATATGATACCGTGGTGACTGTAGTTAAAGAAAATAAATCATCAGACCTGATTAAAAAACAAGGGCGGGCCGTGGACCGGACACACCGTTGGAGAAAGTAATTTATCAGGTAAACATAAATTCTGTTTTCTCCAACATAGGTGTGTCCGGTCCACGGCGTCATCCTTACTTGTGGGAACCAATACCAAAGCTTTAGGACACGGATGATGGGAGGGAGCAAATCAGGTCACCTAGACGGAAGGCACCACGGTTTGCAAAACCTTTCTCCCAAAAATAGCCTCAGAAGAAGCAAAAGTATCAAATTTGTAAAATTTGGTAAAAGTGTGCAGTGAAGACCAAGTCGCTGCCTTACATATCTGATCAACAGAAGCCTCGTTCTTAAAGGCCCATGTGGAAGCCACGGTCCTAGTGGAATGAGCTGTGATTCTTTCAGGAGGCTGCCGTCCGGCAGTCTCATAAGCCAATCTGATGATGCTTTTAAGCCAAAAAGATAGAGAGGTAGAAGTTGCTTTTTGACCTCTCCTTTTACCAGAATAAACAACAAACAAGGAAGATGTTTGTCTGAAATCCTTTGTAGCATCTAAATAGAATTTTAGAGCACGGACAACGTCCAAATTGTGTAACAAACGTTCCTTCTATGAAACTGGATTCAGACACAAAGAAGGTACAACTATCTCCTGGTTAATATTTTTGTTGGAAACAACCTTCGGAAGAAAACCAGGCTCAGTACGTAAAAACCACCTTATCTGCATGGACCAGATAGGGCGGAGAACACTGCAGAGCAGATAACTCAGAAACTCTTCTAGCAGAAGAAATTGCAACCTAAAACAAAACTTCCCAAGATAATAACTTAATATCTATGGAATGTAAGGGTTCAAACGGAACCCCTTGAAGAACTGAAAGAACTAGATTAAGACTCCAGGGAAGAGTCAAAGGTCTGTAAACAGGCTTGATTCTAACCAGAGCCTGAACAAACGCTTAAACGTCTGGCACAGCTGCCAGCCTTTTGTGAAGTAAAACAGATAAAGCAGAGATCTGTCCCTTCAGAGAACTCGCAGAAAATCCTTTCTCCAAACCTTCTTGTAGAAAGGAAAGAATCTTAGGAATTTTTATCTTGTTCCATGGGAATCCTTTAGATTCACACCAACAGATATATTTTTTCCATATATTATGGTAAATTTTTCTAGTTACAGGCTTTCTAGCCTGAATCAGAGTATCTATTACAGAATCTGAAAACCCACGCTTTGATAAAATCAAGCGTTCAAACTCCAAGCAGTCAGTTGGAGGAAAACCAGATTCGGATGTTCGAATGGACCCTGAATAAGAGGGTCCTGTCTCAAAGGTAGCTTCCATGGTGGAGCCGATGACACATTCACCAGGTCTGCATACCAAGTCCTGCGTGGCCACACAGGAACTATCAAGGTCACCGAAGCCCTCTCCAGATTGATCCTGGCTACCAGCCTGGGAATGAGAGGAAACGGTGGGAATACATAAGCTAGGTTGAAGATCCAAGGTGCTACTATTGTATCCAATAGAGTCGCCTTGGGATCCCTGGATTTGGACCCGTAACAAGGGACCATGAAGTTCTGACGAGAGGCCATCAGAACCAAGTCTGGAATGCCCCATAATTGAGTTATTTGGGCAAAGATTTCCAGATGGAGTTCCCACTCCCCCGGATGCTCCTCCATCGCCAGGGAACTCCTTGTTACCCCCCTGATGGTTGATATATGTAACAGTCGTCATGATGACTGATTGAAACCTTATGAATTTGGCCTTTGCTAGTCGAGGCCAAGCCTTGAGAGCATTGAATATCGCTCTCAGTTCCATTATGTTTATCGGGAGAAGAGAGTCTTCCCGAAACCATAGACCCTGAGTTTTCAGGGGTTCCCAGACCGCGCCCCAGCCCACCAGACTGGCGTCGGTCGTGACAATGACCTATTCTGGTCTGCGGAAGCTCATTCCCTGTGACAGGTTGTCCAGGGTCAGCCACCAACGGAGAGAATCTCTGGTTATTTGATCTACTTGTATCGTCGGAGACAAGTCTGTATAATCCCCATTCCACAGTCTGAGCATGCCCAGGTGCAATGGTCTTAGATGAATTCGTGCAAAAGGAACTATGTCCATTGCCGCAACCATCAACCCTATTACTTCCATGGACTGCGCTATGGAAGGAAGAACAGAATGAAGTACCTGACAAGAGCTTAGAAGTTTTGATTTTCTGGCCTCTGTCAGAAAAACCTTCATTTCTAAGGAAACTATTATTGTTCCCAAGAAGGGAACTCTTGTTGACGGGGACAGAGAACTTTTTTCTATGTTCACTTTCCACCTGTGAGATCTGAGAAAGGCTAGGACAATGTCCGTATGAGCCCTTGCTTTTGACAGAGACGACACTTGAATCAGGATGTCGTCCAAGTAAGGTACTACTGCAATGCCCCTTGGTCTTAGCACCGCTAGAAGGGACCCTAGTACCCTTGTGAAAATCCTTGGAGCAGTAGCTAATCCGAATGGAAGTGCCACAGGTAATGCTTGTCCAGAAAGGCGAACCTTAGGAACCGAAAATGTTCCTTGTGGATAGGAATACGTAGGTACGCATCCTTTAAGTCCACCGTGGTCATGAATTGACCTTCCTGGATGGTAGGAAGGATCGTTCGAACGGTTTCCATTTTGAATGATGAAACCCTTAGAAACTTGTTTAGAATCTTGAGATCTAAAATAGGTCTGAATGTTCCCTCTTTTTTGGGAATTATGAACAGGTTGGAGTAAAAACCCATCCCTTGTTCTCCTAATGGAACAGGATGAATCACTCCCATGCTTAACAGGTCTTCTACACAGTGTAAGAATGCCTGTTCGAAGATAATTGAGACCCGTGGAACCTTCCCCTTGGGAGTAGTTCCCTGAATTCCAGGAGATAACCTTGAGAAACTATTTCTAGCGCCCAAGGATCCTGAACATCTCTTGCCCCAGCCTGAGCAAAGAGAGAAAGTCTGCCCCCCACCAGATCCTTCCCAGATCGGGGGCCAACACTTCATGCTGTTTTGGTAGCAGTGGCAGGTGACTTGCCCTGCTTACCCTTGTTCCAGCCTTGCATCGGCCTCCAGGCTGGCTTGGTTTGAGAAGTATTACCCTCTTGCTTAGAGGGTGTAGAATTTGAGGCTGGTCCGTTTCTGCGAAAGGGACGAAAATTTGTCTTCTTTTTAGCCTTAAAAGACCTATCCAGAGGAAGGGCGTGGCCCTTTCCCCCAGTGATGCCTGAAATAATCTCTTTCAAGTCAGGGCCAAACAGTGTTTTACCCTTGAAAGGGATGTTAAGCAAAAGCGCTCTGCGCGCCACGATAGCAAACCCTGAATTATTCGCCGCTAATCTAGCTAATTACAAAGCGGCATCTAAAATAAAAAAGAGTTAGCCAATTTAAGAGCTTGAACTCTGTCCAAAACCTCCTCGTACGAAGATTCTTTATTAAGCGACTTTTCTAGTTCTTCGAACCAGAAACACGCAGCTGTAGTGACAGGAACAATGCATGAAATTGGTTGTAGAAGGTAACCTTGCTGAACAAACATCTTTTTAAGCAAACCCTCTAACCTTTAATCCATAGGATCTTGAAAGCACAACTATCTTCTATAGGAATAGAAGTGCGTTTGTTTAGAGTAGAAACCGCCCCCTCGACCTTGGGGACTGTATGCTATAAGTCCTTTCTGGGTCGACTATAGGAACTAATTTCTTAATATAGGGGGAGGACAAAGGGTATGCCGGGCCTTTCCCACTCCTTATTTACTATGTCCGCCACCCGCTTGGGTATAGGAAAAACATCGGGGGGCACCGGAACCTCTAGGAACTTGTCCATCTTACCTAATTTCTCTGGAATGACCAAATTGTCACAATCATCCAGAGTAGATAATACCTCCTAAAGTAGTGCGTGGAGATGTTGAAATTTAAATTTAAAAGTTACAATATCAGGTTCTGCTTGTTGAGAAATTTTCCCTGAATCTGAAATTTCTCCCTCAGACAAAACCTCCCTCCTGGCCCCTTCAGATAGGTGTGAGGGTATGTCAGAACCATTATCATCAGCGTCCTCATGCTCTTCAGTGTTTAAAACAGAGCAATCACGCTTTCTCTGATAAGTAGGCATTTTGGAAAAAAATGCATGCAATAGAATTATCCATTACAGCCATTAATTGTTGTATGGTAATAAGTATTGGCGCACTAGATGTACTAGGGGCCTCTTGTGTGGGCAAAACTGGTGTAGACACAGAAGGGGATGATGCAGTACCATGCTTACTCCCCTCATTAGAGGAATCATCTTGGGCAATATCATATCTATGGCATTATTATCCCTACTTTGTTTGGACATTATGACACAAATATATCACATATATTTAAATGGGGAGACACATTGGCTTTCATACATATAGAACATCGTTATCTGATGGTTCAGACATGTTAAACAGGCTTAAACTTGTCAACAAAGCACAAAAAACGTTTTACAATAAAACCGTTACTGTCCCTTTAAATTTTAAACTGAACACACTTTATTACTGAATATGTGAAAAAGTATGAAGGAATTGTTCAAATTTCACCAAAATTTCACCACAGTAACTTAAAGCCTTAAAAAAAAAAATTTGAAAGCTTTAACCCTTAAAATAACGGAACCGGAGCCGTTTTTACAATTAACCCCTATACAGTCCCAGGTATCTGCTTTGCTGAGACCCAACCAAGCCCAGAGGGGAATACGATACCAAATGATGCCTTCTATAAGCTTTTTCAGTGGTTCTTAGCTCCTCACACATGCATCTGCATGCCATGCTTTCCAAAAACAACTGCGCATTAAAGGCGCGAAAATGAGGCTCTGTCTATGACTAGAAAAGGCCCCCAGTGAAAAAGGTGTCCAATACAGTGCCTGCCGTTTTTATTAAAACAATCCCCAAGATTTAACAACTATTAAAAGTAATAATCTGCCAAATATACTTAGTAAAGTAATCGTTTTAGCCCAGAAAAATGTCTACCAGTTTTTTAAGCCCTAATGAAGCCCTTTATTCTTTTACTTAAACTAAGAAAATGGCTTACCGGTTCCCATAGGGAAAATGACAGCTTCCAGCATTACCGAGTCTTGTTAGAAATGTGTCATACCTCAAGCAGCAAAAGTCTGCTCACTGTTTCCCCCAACTGAAGTTAATTCCTCTCAACAGTCCTGTGTGGAAACAGCCATCGATTTTAGTAACGGTTGCTAAAATCATTTTCCTCTTACAAACAGAAATCTTCATCTCTTTCCTGTTTCAGAGTAAATAGTACATACCAGCACTATTTTAAAATAACAAACTCTTGATTGAAGAATAAAAACTACATTTAAACACCAAAAAACTCTAAGCCATCTCCGTGGAGATGTTGCCTGTACAACGGCAAAGAGAATGACTGGGGAAGGCGGAGCCTAGGAGGGATCATGTGACCAGCTTTGCTGGGCTCTTTGCCATTTCCTGTTGGGGAAGAGAATATCCCACAAGTAAGGATGACGCCGTGGACCGGACACACCTATGTTGGAGAAATTCAGATCCTGTAAAATACCTAAAATAAAATGTATTACTTTTTGTCAATTCACACTGTTTTGCAATGTACTCAGAAATGAGAAAATATTTATTCATACAAATATTAGATACATTTTAAAAATGACCAAAACTCTAATTTCAGAGAGAAAAATAACATTCAATCTTACATAACAAAAGGTGCTGTTACACAATGTTAAATATGTTTTCCACACAAACTGAAGGTTAAATTATAGTTAATTATTTCAATTTAAAACTGGAAATTACTATTTCTAAACAACTGGTCTGTGGGATTAACGATTGATAAGAACAGTAGTTGTCACAACAAAATTTTGCATTTTTTTCCAGTGCAGAACAATCTATTTTAAAAAAAGAAAACCAACAAAAAAAACTTTGTTACATTTAAAAGCTATTTTAAAATGTATTAAATAAAAACATTAGTGTTATGTTCCTTTAACCCAAAATGTATGCAAACCCTATTCCCATCAAAGCTTAGTATAGAAACAATGTATATGGTGTGCTTGATTATTATTATGGTGTTTTTTTTTTTGGTTTTTTTTTAAAGGAATAATTTCTAGCTTGGAAAACGTCCACTCAAGAAGTCTTGTCACTAACCTTACAGTGCAATACAATTTAGAGGGACTGATCTAGAATGGGGTGTACAAGTATGGAAGACGGGGGATCAAAAGGATCACTAACTCCATTCAGAAAAAAAATCACTATGATGTATGAAAGTTTGGCTTGCATGTCCCTTTAAATAAGAGAAAGCTGGTCAATAAAAAGGACAGTGCAACCTTCTCTGACATTGAAAATCCATTCAGAATGTTATGTTTGAGTATCAATATGATAAAGGCTTAATTATTTATTAGAATGATAATGATCCCAAGCACACTGCTATTGCAGTGAAATCATATTTGGAGAGCAAAACAGCTGATAAAACACTGACAATAATGCACTGGCCTCCACAGACTCCAGACCTGAATATTATAGAGGCATTATGGGATCACCTGGACAGAGAAATACATATAAAAGACAAACTAAATCTAAAGAAGAACTCAGGGAATGCTGAAAGAAATCTGGTATAATATACCAGAAGACCACTGCAGAAAACTTCTGCACAGTATGGCCATTAAAACTTTGCAAAAGTCTCAGGCCACCATTAGAATTGTTGTATTAGCACAGTATTGTATATAATAACAACAATAAGTGCCCTTAACATAGCTATAGAGTGTCTAAAAAAGTTAATAAATGATACTTGCTTAATAGATACTGATCCACCAGAACATAAGCAGCAGACAGCCAAACTAGTGCTAAAACATATCAGCAGTGGTTATGGAATAGGAGTATATTGTAGATAGAGGGAGGAAAAAGACAAGTCCTTGCAACCAATTATGGAAGGTTTATGATAGGTTTCCTACGAAGTAATAAAAAAATATATATATATATATATATATATATATATATATATATATATATATATATATATAATTTATGCTTACCTGATAAACTATTTTCTTTCTTGGCAGTGAGAGTCCACAAATTCCATTCATAAACAATGGGAAATAACATGGCCACCAGGATGCGGCAAAGACACCCCAAACAAAGCATTTAAATATGTGACTTAGAACCAAACAGGCACATATGTATAACAATGTAGGGAAATGGATAGATTTACTATACGCCCAATTAGGGAAGTAATAAGAGTTAAAGATAAAAACAGAAGCATTTATTAAGTTGCTGGAAACTTATTTATATAAGCTGAACGCCATATATTATTAACTACATTTACACACCACATGTATAACGATATAGGGATATGGATAGATTTAATATACGCTTACTTAAGGAAATAATGAGAGCTAAAGAGATAAACAGAAGTATTAATTAAGGTGCAGAAAAACCCATCTACATAAGCTAAGCTCCATATATTAACTATATCTACACACCACACATCGCTATCATTTAAAATAGGAGGTATTTTCTTTTTTCAAGGTATTTCTATTTTACTAATTATTGGCTATAATATCTATATACATTATATTATATATGTACATAAATATTTTTCCAACAAAAAAATGGACATAAAGCAAATTAGAAAAAGTGTATTGAACTAAATCAAACAGAGGAGATGAGAAACCAAGCCAACAGACATTCAAAAAGCGAAATAACTGGCAATTATGGGGTTACAAAAAAGAAGGCGTAAAAAACTGCTTTAAAAAGGCCATTGATCAATTAATCACGTATCTTGAGAAACGCTGAATGCCGAAACGCGTAGAAACCGGATTCCAAACAGAGAGAGAAGTGAACACCTGCACACCAGTGAAGCTCCTGACAAGTAAAGAGCAAGTGAGAAAGACGCGAGGCTCCTGAGAGAGTAAACCGGTAAATATAAAGGCCGGGCTGAGAGCACTCACAAAAAGACACAAGCGAGCCAAAGGAGATACTTGGACATCCTGTGGAAACTGCAGTGGGAGTCCTAACATCGAGGAGCAACGATCGATTCAAAGTAAAGACCCCATCGAGACATCCGGTAAACGGAGGCTGGAAGCCACGGCACTCCACCGGAACTACATGTCAGATGAAGAAGGGTCCACGTTAAACATCAAACCCGTATGTACAAACTTGAAATTGATATTGGAGATCTATGAACACTTAATCTCTAAAGACATTGGCAACTTTGCTAATTGTAGAACAACAAGAGGAACGATAATATACAATTCCTTGAAAACATACACATACAGAGAGGAACACAAGAAAGAGAGAAAAAACACCCCCAAAATTGCTATATTTACCACACTTGCCTAAAGTTAAAACAGGACATTTCAACTCAGATGTTAAAGACATTGGAATAAATTTACCCAAGTTGCAACAAATTGTATCTAAGCCAGAAGGCCAAAATTGAGGGTGGAATAGGAAAGGAGCCCTTTTTAATAGAAACAATGTATTAGAATTACATATTGTATTAGGATCATTCAACGGATCTAATGCTATTTTGTATGTCGAATTTGTTTTTAAGTTTATATATATTTTAAATGTTATTTTAACCTTTAAATAAAAAGGTTTTAAAATTATTTTAGAATTGATCTAATATTGATACTGTTTAATAAATTGTGTGTGTGTGTGTGTGTATATATATATATATATATATATATATATATATATATATATATATATATATATATATATATATATATATATATATAAAAAATAAACATTAACTCTCAGAGGGTTTCTTTAAACCTCACACAAATATAGGTTCATATCTTATCCTCATTTAAATTTAACATATTAGGAATATTAATTAGAATCCAACATACTAGGAACTTTAGAATTAGTGCTATACAGAAATAGCGATTTATAATATATTAACATATATTTTCCCATGAGTTGAAACAGCATTGATTTGCACCACCTTTTACATAAGCATTTTAAAGCATTTAAATATCCCTCCCACTTCCCTCACCCTCTCAGTAGTTCAAGCCGAGGATAAGAAAGTAGAGAGATAAAAAAGGGTAAAGAGGTGCCATAAGACTGACGCCCCTACACTATTTCAGTGAGGGTTTGTGGAAAATAATTTATCATCAGGTAAGCATAAATTATAATTTTCTTTCTTGTTGCAGTGAAAGTCCACAAATTCCATTCATGGGAAAAGAATACCCAAGCGGTGGAGTCCACAAAAATTTTAGGGAGGGAAAGGCAGTCCTTAAATACTAGGCACCACCACTTGAAAAAACTTTCTCCCAAAAGATGCCTCTGCTGAGGCAAAGGCATCAAATCAGTAGAATTTCTTAAAATTATGTATTGAAGACCAGGTAGCAACCTAACAGATCTGTTCAACTGAAGCCTCGTTCTTGAAGGCCCAGGAAGTAGACAATGTACAGGTAGAATGTGCAGTAATGCGGGATGGAGGCTGCTGACCCACCTCTATACAAGCCATGCAAATCAAACTTCTGAGCCAGGAGAGAGCAACAGCTATGGCTTTCTGACCCTTGCACTTTCCATAAAACAGGATAAACAAGTATGATGATTGACAAAATTCCTTGGTAGCATGAAGATAAAACTTTAAAGCTCTAACAACATCCAGATTATGCAATAACCTCCACTTGGAAGGAAAAAGGATTGGGACAAAGAGACGGAACAATAATCTCGATTGGGAACATCCTTTAGGTAAAAACCTGAAGTACAGCCTTATGCGAATGGAACACCAGATAAGTCGGATCCCACTGGATGGCATACTATTCCTAAACTCTACGAGCAGGTGAAATATCTAACAGAAAAAACACTTTCCAAGTTAGTAACTTAATATCAATAGGATGCAAAGGTTCAAATCGAGCCAGTTGAAGAACAAGAATAAGGCTCCATGGAGGAGCAGTAGGTTTGAAAACCGGCCTAATTCTAGCAATAGCTTGAACCAATGATTGAACATCTGGCAAACGAGCCAACCTCTTATGCAACAATACAGAAATGTTATCTTTAAGAGAACTAACAGGCCCTTCTCCAAACCATCCTGTAGAAACTGAAGGATATGTGGGGTCTTCACCCTGTGACAAGGGAGCCCACGTTCCGTACACCAAGACTGATAGCCCTCCACACATGGTAATTAGGTTTTGTAACGGGCATTAGCGCCTGAACCAGAGAATCAATCACCGCCTCAGAGAATCCTCTCTGGGACAAAATTATTCCAGCAATCTCCATGCAGTCAGCCTCAGAGAAACTAGATTTTCTAGAAGAATGCACCCTGCGTGATAAGGTCCAGCATCTGAGACAACTGTCATGGAGGAGCAGACGACATTCTTACTAGGTCTGCATACCAAGTCCTGCGTGGCCATGCAGGAGCTAACAAGATTGCTGAAATTCCCTCCTGTTTCATTTGAGCTATTACTTGAGGAGGAAAATGATACACTAGATTGAAATGCCAAGGAACTGTTAAGGCGTCCTCCTCCTGAGGATCTCTCGATCTCGACCCATATCGTGGTAGTCTGGCATTGAGACGGAAAGCCATCAGGTACATCTTCGGGCATCCCCATCTGCGGGTGATCTAGAAAAAAAACCTCATGGTTTAGAGACCATTCCACAGAGTGATGAGTCTGCCTGTTCAGAAAATCGTCTTCCCAGTTCTCCCCACCTGGAATGTGGATGGCTGATATTTGACATTGGTATGTTTCTTCCTTTTGAAGAATACGAGATACTTCCAGTATTGCCAGAGAGCTGTGAATTACGCCATGGTGGTTGACATAAGCCACATTAGTGATGTTGTACAATTGAAATAGAATATAGCAGAACGTAAAGTAACGGGTGACACGACAAGAGCATTGAAGATGGCCCTCAACTCCAGAATGTTAATCAGGAAAATCGCTTCATCTGGTCGCCAGGTTCTCTGAGCTCACAAGAGAACCCCACACAGAGCCTGTCAAACTCGCATCTGTTGTTAGAATGGGTTCCTGAGACAGCCACCAGGGGAGAGAGAATCTCTCGTCTCTGGATCCAGAGATATTACACGAGACAGGTCTAAATGATCTCTATTCCCTAGCCTGAGAATACATAACTGTAGAAGTCTCAGATGAAAGCAAGGGAAAAGGAATAGCGTCCAAAGCCACAACCATAAGATCTACCAAATCCATGCATAGAGCCACCTAAGGCAGAGACGTGGATTTAGGTAGAAATAATGGAATCCAGTCCCGGGCCAAATAAGGAGTTTCCCTTAAAGGCCAAAGATAGTAACCTAGATTTAGAAACCATCTCTGCTAACCAGGATGTTAGCCCGAGAGCTTGTGTTTTTGGCATCGAGACAAATTAATTGAATAATGGCATCACAAATACCCTTCTATGTATAAAACATAATTTATGCTTACATGATAAATTTATTTCTTTTGTAGTGTATCCAGTCCACGGATCATCCATTACTTATGGGATATTCTCCTTCCCAACAGGAAGTTGCAAGAGGATCACCCACAGCAGAGCTGCACCATAGGGTGCAGTGGTGACTGTAGTTTAATTAAAATTATTTAAAATTAAATTAAAATTTAGACCTGCCTCAAAAGGACAGGGCGGGCCGTGGACTGGATACACTACAAGAGAAATAAATTTATCAGGTAAGCATAAATTATGTTTTCTCTTGTTAAGTGTATCCAGTCCACGGATCATCCATTACTTATGGGATACCAATACCAAAGCTAAAGTACACGGATGATGGGAGGGACAAGGCAGGATTAAACGGAAGGAACCACTGCCTGAAGAACCTTTCTCCCCAAAAACAGCCTCCGAAGAAGCAAAAGTATCAAATTTGTAAAATTTTGAAAAGGTGTGAAGCGAAGACCAAGTCGCAGCCTTGCAAATCTGTTTAACAGAGGCCTCATTTTTAAAGGCCCAGGTGGAAGCCACAGCTCTAGTAGAATGAGCTGCAATCCTATCAGGGGGCTGCTGTCCAGCAGTTTCATAGGCTAAGCGAATTATGCTCTGAAGCCAAAAGGAAAGAGAGGTTGCCGAAGCTTTTTGACCTCTCCTCTGTCCAGAGTAAACGACAAACAGGGAAGGTGTTTGGCGAAAATCTTTAGTAGCTTGTAAGTAAAACTTCAAGGCACGGACTAAGTCCAGATTATTTAAAAGACGTTCCTTCTTTGAAGAAGGATTAGGACACAATGATGGAACAACAATCTCTTGATTGATATTCTTGTTAGAAACCACCTTAGGTAAAAACCCAGGTTTGGTACGCAGAACTACCTTATCTGCATGAAAAATCAGATAAGGAGAATCACATTGTAAGGCAGATAGCTCAGAGACTCTTCGAGCCGAGGAAATAGCCATCAAAAACAGAACTTTCCAAGATAAAAGTTTAATATCAATGGAATGAAGGGGTTCAAACGGAACTCCTTGAAGAACTTTAAGAACCAAATTTAAGCTCCACGGGGGAGCAACAGTTTTAAACACAGGCTTAATTCTAACCAAAGCCTGACAAAATGCCTGGACGTCTGGAACCTCTGCCAGACACTTGTGCAAAAGAATAGACAGAGCAGAAATCTGTCCTTTTAAAGAACTAGCTGATAATCCTTTGTCCAAACCCTCTTGGAGAAAGGACAATATCCTAGGAATCCTAACCTTACTCCATGAGTAATTCTTGGATTCACACCAATAAAGATATTTACGCCATATCTTATGGTAGATTTTCCTGGTGACAGGCTTTCGTGCCTGTATTAAGGTATCAATGACTGACTCGGAGAAGCCACGCCTTGATAGAATCAAGCGTTCAATCTCCATGCAGTCAGTCTCAGAGAAATTAGATTTGGATGATTGAAAGGACCTTGTATTAGAAGGTCCTGCCTCAGAGGCAGAGTCCATGGTGGAAAGGATGACATGTCCACTAGGTCTGCATACCAGGTCCTGCGTGGCCACGCAGTCGCTATCAGAATCACCGATGCTCTCTCCTGCTTGATTTTGGCAATCAGTCGAGGGAGCAGAGGAAACGGTGGAAACACATAGGCCAGGTTGAAGAACCAAGGAGCTGCTAGAGCATCTATCAGCGTCGCTCCCGGGTCCCTGGACCTGGATCCGTAACAAGGAAGCTTGGCGTTCTGGCGAGACGCCATGAGATCCAGTTCTGGTTTGCCCCAACGATGGATCAGTTGAGCAAACACCTCCGGATGGAGTTCCCACTCCCCCGGATGAAAAGTCTGAAGACTTAGAAAATCCGCCTCCCAGTTCTCTACGCCTGGGATGTGGATCGCTGACAGGTGGCAAGAGTGAGACTCTGCCCAGCGAATTATCTTTGAGACTTCTAACATCGCTAGGGAACTCCTGGTTCCCCCTTGATGGTTGATGTAAGCCACAGTCGTGATGTTGTCCGACTGAAACCTGATGAACCTCAGGGTTGCTAACTGAGGCCAAGCTAGAAGAGCATTGAATATTGCTCTTAACTCCAGAATATTTATTGGGAGTTCCAGACTGCGCCCCAACCTAGAAGGCTGGCATCTGTTGTTACAATCGTCCAATCTGGCCTGCGAAAGGTCATACCCTTGGACAGATGGACCCGAGAAAGCCACCAGAGAAGAGAATCTCTGGTCTCTTGATCCAGATTTAGTAGAGGGGACAAATCTGAGTAATCCCCATTCCACTGACTTAGCATGCATAATTGCAGCGGTCTGAGATGCAGGCGCGCAAATGGAACTATGTCCATTGCCGCTACCATTAAGCCGATTACTTCCATGCACTGAGCCACTGACGGACGTGGAATGGAATGAAGGACACGGCAAGCATTTAGAAGTTTTGATAACCTGGACTCCGTCAGGTAAATTTTCATCTCTACAGAATCTATAAGAGTCCCTAGGAAGGGAACCCTTGTGAGTGGTAATAGAGAACTCTTTTCCACGTTCACCTTCCACCCATGCGACCTCAGAAATGCCAGAACTATCTCTGTATGAGACTTGGCAGTTTGAAAACTTGACGCCTGTATCAGGATGTCGTCTAGATACGGAGCCACCGCTATGCCTCGCGGTCTTAGAACCGCCAGAAGTGAGCCCAGAACTTTTGTAAAAATTCTCTGGGCTGTGGCCAACCCGAAGGGAAGAGCTACAAATTGGTAAAGCCTGTCTTGAAAGGCAAACCTTAGGAACCGATGATGATCTTTGTGAATCGGTATGTGAAGGTAGGCATCCTTTAAGTCCACTGTGGTCATGTACTGACCCTCTTGGATCATGGGTAGGATGGTCCGAATAGTTTCCATTTTGAATGATGGAACTCTGAGGAATTTGTTTAAGATCTTTAGATCCAAGATTGGTCTGAAGGTTCCCTCTTTCTTGGGAACCACAAACAGATTTGAATAAAACCCCTGTCCCTGTTCCGTCCGCGGAAGTGGATGGATCACTCCCATTACTAGGAGGCCTTGCACACAGCTTAGGAATGCCTCTTTCTTTATCTGGTTTGCTGATATCCTTGAAAGATGAAATCTCCCTTGTGGAGGAGAAGCTTTGAAGTCCAGAAGATATCCCTGAGATATGATCTCCAACGCCCAGGGATCCTGAACATCTCTTGCCAACGCCTGGGCGAAGAGAGAAAGTCTGCCCCCCACTAGATCCGTTTCCGGATAGGGGGCCATTCCTTCATGCTGTCTTGGGGGCAGCAGCAGGTTTTCTGGCCTGCTTGCCCTTGTTCCAGGCCTGGTTAGGTTTCCAGGCCTGTCTGGAATGAGCAACAGTTCCCTCTTGTTTTGAAGCGGAGGAAGTTGATGCTGCTCCTGCCTTGAAATTTCGAAAGGCACGAAAATTAGACTGTTTGGCCTTTGATTTGGCCCTGTCCTGAGGAAGGGTATGACCCTTGCCTCCAGTAATGTCAGCAATAATTTCCTTCAAGCCAGGCCCGAATAAGGTCTGCCTCTTGAAAGGAATGTTGAGTAATTTAGACTTTGAAGTCACGTCAGCTGACCAGGATTTAAACAATAGTGCCCTACGCGCCTGGATTGCGAATCCGGAATTCTTAGCCGTTAGTTTAGTCAAATGATCAATGGCATCAGAAACAAATGAGTTAGCTAGCTTAAGCGTTCTAAGCTTGTCAATAATTTCCTCCAATGGAGCTGTATGGATGGCCTCTTCCAGGGCCTCAAACCAGAATGCCGCCGCAGCAGTGACAGGCACAATGCATGCAAGGGCCTGCAAAATAAAACCTTGTTGAATAAACATTTTCTTAAGGTAACCCTCCAATTTTTTATCCATTGGATCTGAAAAAGCATAACTGTCCTCAACCGGGATAGTGGTACGATTTGCTAAAGTAGAAACTGCTCCCTCCACCTTAGGGACCGTCTGCCATAAGTCCCGTGTAGTGGCGTCTATTGGAAACATTTTTCTAAATATAGAAGGTGGGGAAAAGGGCACACCGGGTCTATCCAACTCCTTGCTAATAATTTCTGTAAGCCTTTTAGGTATAGGAAAAACGTCAGTACACACCGGCACCACATAGTATCTATCCAGCCTACACAATTTCTCTGGAATAGCAACTGTGTTACAGTCATTCAGAGCAGCTAATACCTCCCCAAGCAATACACGGAGGTTCTCAAGCTTAAATTTAAAATTAGAAATCTCTGAATCAGGTTTCCCCGAGTCAGATATGTCACCCACAGAATGAAGCTCTCCGTCCTCATGTTCTGCATACTGTGACGCAGTATCAGACATGGCTCTTACAGCATTTGCGCGCTCTGTATCTCTCCTAACCCCAGAGCTATTGCGCTTGCCTCTTAATTCAGGCAATCTAGATAATACCTCTGACAGGGTATTATTCATGATTGCGGCCATGTCCTGCAAGGTAATCGCTATGGGCGTCCCTGATGTAATTGGCGCCATATTAGCGTGCATCCCCTGAGCGGGAGGCGAAGGGTCTGACACGTGGGGAGAGTTAGTCGGCATAACTTCCCCCTCGACAGAACCCTCTGGTGATAATTCTTTTATAGATAAAGACTGATCTTTACTGTTTAAGGTGAAATCAATACATTTAGTACACATTCTCCTATGGGGCTCCACCATGGCTTTCAAACATAATGAACAAGTAGGTTCCTCTGTATCAGACATGTTTAAACAGACTAGCAATGAGACTAGCAAGCTTGGAAAACACTTAAAACAAGTTTACAAGCAATATAAAAAACGTTACTGCGCCTTTAAGAAACACAAATTTTGTCCAAATTTGAAATAACAGTGAAAAAAGGCAGTTACACTAACGAAATTTTTACAGTGTATGTAACAAGCTAGCAGAGCATTGCACCCACTTGCAAATGGATGATTAACCCCTTAATACCAAAAACGGAATAACAAATGACAAAAACGTTTTTTTAAACAGTCACAACAACTGCCACAGCTCTACTGTGGCTTTTTACCTCCCTCAATACGACTTTTGAAGCCTTTTGAGCCCTTCAGAGATGTCCTGGATCATGCAGGAAGAAGCAGGATGTCTGTGTCTGTAATTTTTGCTGCGCAAAAAAGCGCTAAAATAGGCCCCTCCCACTCATATTACAACAGTGGAAAGCCTCCAGGAACTGTTTCTAGGCAAAATTCAAGCCAGCCATGTGGAAAAAACTAGGCCCCAATAAGTTTTATCACCAAACACATACAAAAAACGATTAAACATGCCAGCAAACGTTTTAAAATACACTTTTATAAGAGTATGTATCTCTATTAATAAGCCTGATACCAGTCGCTATCACTGCATTTAAGGCTTTACTTACATTACTTCGGTATCAGCAGCATTTTCTAGCAAATTCCATCCCTAGAAAAATATTTTAACTGCACATACCTTATTGCAGGAAAACCTGCACGCTATTCCCCCTCTGAAGTTACCTCACTCCTCAGAATATGTGAGAACAGCAAAGGATCTTAAGTTACTTCTGCTAAGATCATAGAAAACGCAGGCAGATTTTTCTTCCAAATACTGCCTGAGATAAACAGTACACTCCGGTACCATTTAAAAATAACAAAAACTTTTGATGGAAGAAATAAACTAAGTATAAAACACCACAGTCCTCTTACGACCTCCATCTTAGTTGAGAGTTGCAAGAGAATGACTGGATATGGTAGTGAGGGGAGGAGCTATATAGCAGCTCTGCTGTGGGTGATCCTCTTGCAACTTCCTGTTGGGAAGGAGAATATCCCATAAGTAATGGATGATCCGTGGACTGGATACACTTAACAAGAGAAAAAGGTCCTTCACAGGTCAGTTGCAGGCAATCTGATTAGTATGCCTGACTCATTGGGCAACAAGCCATTAGAGAGGGAAAGGAAATTAAGTCAGGACTTACCCAGCTTCTGTCATCCTAAAAGGAGTCCTGTAACACAAAGGAAAATCAGTGTAACTAACACTATTGCCTAAAAAGGGAGCCAGTATCTGACAGAAACCAAAACTCTTCTTAGAGCATTACATGGCTTCTTTTTTATTTTTTATTTTATTGAGGCAAAGTTTGGCATACAAAGTATTAAAGCATTCCACAATTGCTTTCAAAGGAAACATATTACAGAGCTCATCATACAGTAAATAGAATGTGAATACAGGCATTGCTAGTAATGTCAACTTTCAATACAAGGTAATTAATGTAAATAATGCTATATAGAGACATAATGTGACCATGCCGCTGGAAGTCTAAGCCTCCCCTCTCGTTTAAAGGGCTACTCTTGGACCCCTGATCATGTGAGAAATTTGCTGCAACAGAAGGCTGCCTGTAATAGAAAATATCTCTCATGGATCTTATTATGTTTAGGTTTCAATTTTTATACTGCCATAACTGGAAATTTAAAATACAAAGACACAAATATAATGGGCTCAAACACCTACCATTCAATTAAGAGAGTTAAAGCTTGGATCTTGCTAAAAGAAAACATAACTATAGCTCAGGGGATCCCTCATACTATAAGGATGTGGGAAAGGCAGTCTAATGAAAAGTTAACTTGAGGTGGTGTGTTACTTGATGTAATTGCTCAGGAGGCAGGTTGAGGCTACTTTACATTCACAGTGTATACAACAGGGCTCACATTTTAGATCTGAGGCTAAAATGTACAGGACTTAATGAGTGATACTCTGTCCTTCAGGTAAGACTATAGGTGCAACAATGTTCAGTGAATCGCATATTAGCTGTGTGGCTAGGACTGAAAAGGCTATAGTGGTGTACCAATGCCAGTAAGGAGATATTCGTTTGCTAGAGCAAGAAGTACATTATAGAATACAATGTGCTATACTGGTAATGTGTGTACTAATAGTAATTTAGTTATATCCACTTGGAGATTAACTAAAATTCCAACTGTGGGGAGTAAATCAAACCAAGCTTTATACCGGTTGGTAGTCTACAGTATAGACTACCAATTCTATTCATTAAAGTCATGTGTGTAAAAGCCCATACTATGTTAGTTTACTCTATAGGCACAAATAACCTTCACTAGTGACTTAAGGAGCAATAGCTGAATAACCACTTTTTTATCTTCCCCTCAGTATACTAGCATAAGTGCAGGACCAGCCTACAATAAAAGTGTGACAAATGTACTGAAAAGAAAAGGTCTCATGTCATAATATAGTGGAGACCACAACAGTAACATGCAGGATTATCAGAGTATATTGTTAAAATGGAGAATAGCGGGGACGCTTCCGGGCGGTTGCCAAGATGGCTGACTTATTTTGAAGCTGTGTGGACAAGCTGATAAAACCGTTATATATCAGCGGATTGGGCTCTCATCTGCTCTTAATTTTCACCTAAGGTACGCAAAAGCTCCATAAGTACTTAAAGGGACACTGTACCCAAAAATTTTCTTTTGTGATTCAGATTGAGCATGAAATTTTAAGCAACTTTCTAATTTACTCCTATTATCAAATTTTCTTCTTTCTCTTGGTATCTTTATTTGAAATGCAAGAATTTAAGTTTAGATGCCGGCCCATTTTTGGTGAACAACCTGGGTTGTCCTTGCTGATTGGTGGATAAATTCATCCACCAATAAAAAAGTGCTGTCCAGAGTACTGAAACCAAAAAAAGCTTAGATGCCTTCTTTTTCAAATAATGATAGCAAGAGAACGAAGAAAAATTGATAATAGGAGTAAATTAGAAAGTTGCTTAAAATTGCATGCTCTATCTGAATTACAAAAGAAATTTTTTGGGTACAGTGTCCCTTTAAGGTGTTCCATATTGAACCTGAAAGTGAAGTCCTCATCCTCCTTAACATTCATAATGACAATTCTTCATCCGAGTCCTGAGTATGTCTCTCACTGGAGACTCCAGCAGAGTCCCCAGACCTATGGTCAGAGGAACAATGTTTAACCATCCTCTTACGTTTGCCAGAAGGTGGAATTGCACCCAGAGTAAGCGACGCGGCGGACTGAAGTTGAGATGGAAAATCTTGCGGAAAAAGGGAAAGTTACCATGTGTCAATGTTATTTGAAAAATAACTTTGAGAGGGCAGTGTAGGAGGACATACTACAGTAGGCTAACTGCTAGGTCCTGCAAACTTTGCTTGAGGAACCTGAGCAAAGAACATTAAAGTAGGTTAACTAGGGCCTGAAGAGGGAGACTGGAGAACAGACAGTAAACTAGTGTTACAAAGTTGCGCTGGTTCACACATTTATGGTCATCATTAAGCACCTTAGAGAGCTCCTCTCCATGAGTCCCCTCAACGGTCCCAGCTTGATCCATTTTACTGCTCACAATGCCAATGTGAATATAAGTAATATTGCATAATCTCTCTGTGGCAGTTAACCAGGAAGCAAAATAAGCCATGCCCCTGCAAAGTACTGTGAAATATAATAAAATAATAATATTATAATTTCATAGGCCACCTATGCCTGAGTAAATAACAGGGGAAGTCTATAAGAACTGATATACCAAATGCTCTGGTTATCTTACTCCCTCCTGAACAAATGACCACACGCTGAAGCACTCGCTCACGCCGCTCTCAGTCTGATCCCACAAAAAGGAATAAGGGGCGGAGTGTGTGCCGACACTGTTTTGCGGGGGAAATGCTGTTAACTCATACTTCATCGCAGGACAGATAGTAAAAGCCATGTAGGACTAATCACTCTGAGCGCATCGGATGTTTCCCCTTACATGAGCGCTCCGGTATTTCACCAACGGTCCTGTGACAGACCGGAGCATGACCGAGCACTGAGACCTCTCCTGTCAAACAGGAGTCAATTCAGTATGCACACACTCTACAGTTCCTAAAATAAAGGCACTAGCAATACAAGGAACCAAAAACTGTAAAGTTCTGACCCACGCTACTTCTATGCAGTAAGGCAAGCAGCCCATTAGCAATAAGAAGAGGGTTCTTCTCACATAACATTAGCACATTCCAAAAGGCAACTAGTCTGATAGAGGAACGATTAAAAATAACTTACCTCTGCCACCAGCAGCCAGTCAGGTGTAGAAATCTCAGGCTGCTGAAAACACTAAACTCTACTAAAAGCATTACAAGAAAGACAGCTGCAACTCCCCTAGGAACGGTCCTTCAGAGCACCTCCATCTCTGCATACCTCCTAGATGAGGCAAACAACATCTGGGAGAGAAGGGGAAGTAGGAGGGATAATTGAATTTTCTGGTTGGGGTGTCTGTCTCCTCCTGGTGGCCTGGTGTTTTATTATCATTTGTAAGATTAGGATTTCATGGACTCTCACTACTTTTAGAAAGAAATTGGCAATGCCCTTTCATCTGGTTGCTAGACACAAAAGAACAGCAGCATATTGCCAAGCAAAATACTTACAAAATATTCACAACAATTATTTAGAAAACATACACAGTACAAATTGCTTGCCTAGTATACTAATTAATTCTTAATCATATAACAGGAGGCATTACAGAAATCCCACCTGAGCTGTGAGGAGGTCCACAGACGGAATGTACAGGTCTCTGTCACTGTGTGTGCCCCTCATCTTTACAGAAGTGGAAACAGTGGTTCCATCCACTTTCTCAGAGGCTTCTCCAGTTTGTAAATTATTGGATTCAGTAGTGTTCTCCTAAACATGGCCAAAACGTAATGACAAAAAAAATGTAAAAAAATTACATCCCTATTGTATTTTTATTTTATTTTTTTCAGAAGTGGGATAGCATGGTTTCTCAGAGGATATGATAATCAATTATAAAACAACTAAAGGTAAAGTACTGTTTTACTTTGAAGTAATGCTGCTTCATACAAGTGATTGCAAGTAACACGCTGCACTAAATGCCTTTCCAATAACATGCCACATGGTTCTTGTATTGCTAAATGTCTGAAGCAACAAGAGATTTAAGCACCTGGCTTTAAGCCAAAAGAGAAAAAAAAATTTTTTATTAAAAGTATGGTAAATTACGCCTTGAAAAAGTTGTTTTTGCTCATTGAAACTTAAATTCTCAAAATTGTGCCAATTTAAATGGGCTGAGACTACAGGAAGAGCAGACCACCTAATCTTATCTCTGTATACACCAAAGCCTATTTATCTTATATCTTTCAGTATAAATATACAAAGGCCATAAATTAGGCACTAAAATGTTAATTGTCAAATGCTCAATTATAACGTAAGGCACAGTTTCCAAGACATGTAATCCTATTGAGCAGGTGTAAGCATAAGTGATTGGAAATACAATGTACCCCAGCAAAAGTTCACTGAATTTAGGCACTAACTTTCAATATAGGTAACGGTTACAAAAGACAAAATTGTCTATTTCAAAGGGCAAAAACTAAATTTATGCTTACCTAAAAAAATATTTTCTTTTTTGGAATGAAGAGTCCATGATTCAATTTAATTACTGTTGGGAATTCAACTCCTGGTCACCAGGAGGAGGCAAAGAACACCCCCAGCAAAGCTTGAAGTACCCCTTCTACTTCCAACAATACCCCAGTCATTCAGCTGAAGGAATATGGAAAGAGAAGAGGACACAAAGGTTCATAGAGGTGTATGAAGATTAGAAAAATATCAAAATAAGATAAAAAGCGGTCTAAAATTTAGATAATGGCAGGTCGTAGACTCTCCATGCCAGGAAAGAAAAGAATTTGTTTTCTTTCCAATGGCATGGAGAGTCCACGATTCCATTTAATTACTGTTGGGAAACCAATACCCAAGCCAGAGAGGACACAGAATGGACAGAAAGGGAGAAAAAGGGCAGGCGGACCTAAACTGAAGGCACCACCCCCTAAAGCATGTTTCTCCAAAAAGAAAACTCCGCTGAGGCTAAAAGATCAAGATTGATACAAAAATTAAAATAAACATATCAGTGTAAAGATTATAGTATTGCGCCTAATTACATAGAATTAGGCGACAGAAACAAACATATTAGTGTCCTAAGATCACTAAGAAATAGATATATGTTACATAGGATAACACAAGATGTCACAGACATTAGGAGAAATCATCTCTAAATAAGAGAGATTATATTGTACAGCCTATATACCTAAAATAGGTAACATAAGATTAACCATCTTAGAGTCCTACTATCACCAAGGATATATATATATATATATATATATATATGTCACCTAGGACAAAACACAACGTCAAGGACATTAGAAGAAATCTACTCAATATGAGAAAGATTAAAATGGGGCCCATATGTGTAGAAGAAATCACCTCAGTATGAGAGAGATCCCAATATTGTGTTCATATACGTAAAATAGGGTACATGAAATAAAACATATAGGAACCCCAAGCTCACTGAGAAATATATATATATATATGACACATAGGAAAAGACAAAATCACCTCAATATGAGAGAGATTACATCATAGTGCCCAATATGAAAAATAGGGTAACTCACTAATAAACAGATATGAGACATAAGGAATACATAATTTCACAGACATAAATCAGAAACATTTCTCTATCAGACATAAATATGTTACATGGAGAAAAAGTATAAACCTCCAAACTTAAGGCACCAACATTTCCAAAAACCTAGGAAATAAGAAGCAACCATAAAATAAAGTCATTATATATATATATATATATATATATATATATGTCAGAAGAAAAACTGATCATCTGCATCATAACACACACATTAATGCAGACCCTATGAGTGAAAGGCAGCAGTACCACAGAAGGAATATGAGAAATACTAAAACATATCACATTTCTGTGCTAGAAAATGGTTAAGAAGCTTACATAGGGTATAAATATGAAAGCTTAAAAAAGATTTATAAGTATATATATAATGCCTTGAGATTGAAAATCTGAGGAATAAAATAAATGTAATAAACTCAAACCCCAAGGAATAACTAGTAAGACATTGCAAAACCATAGTTTCTCAAAAAAATACATTGATATGTGCCTAATATAGTCCACCGACACTTATGGAAAATATCACACAGTTAGATTTAACATAAATCGGTTCTGCAGTTAAAAGCATCAGCTAATTGAGCTGTCTATAACCAGATTCCTGACTAACTACTGAGGAATACAAAGTAAACACCGTTTTTTTTCCACTGGAGGACACCGTTGTCCTTCACACCAGCCAGACAAAGAAAAACAGATTAACCATAGAATGGCCACTGTAAAGAAGCACACTTTGGCCACATGAAATAGAAATGTTTACTTCCCGCATTACCAAGAGACCTAATGGAAAGCCCCCTCTCACACATCTATCTCCTACAAACAGGGCAAAGATGAAAACTAACGGTGCGCATTGCGGTCGCCCCAACAACGGATACTCGGTATGAGGAAAAGAGAGGATAGGCCACTCCAAAGCACGCTAATTGAACCACGCCACACAGATAAGCCCTCATAAAAATATTAATCAAAGGAAGGGCGCCAGGTTATAAAAATAGGAGAGGACATCAATGCCTCTCATGCTGCAGTGCCCGGGAAGTTCTCTGTACTGTCCGCATAGAGAGAGAAAATGTACTCTCCTTCACACACACACACGCAGAATAAACAAAGGCTAAATGCCCATAACCTTCATTTGCATTACCATACCGGGCGCTAAAATAGCTCAAATGAGATCAGGCGGGATGTTACAAATAACAGATTCAAGCTGTGGTACTCCTGAGGTCCCCTCAAGGACGCTTTGAAGCGGATAAATCTATTAAAAAAATAGAGCACTGCCAGTTGCGCCTGTAATATAAGACCCTATGTGCGAGAAAAGGGAGAGCCTGAACCCTTAAATAGGGTGCATAAACGAAACAAGGGAATAAAGAGCCACAAGTTAGCCTTGATTCAATCCCCGTCTCCCTTTGAGGACAATGAGTTGTTTTACTGTGCCCCAAAAACAGGACACAATTACCTCACACCCACATTAGAGCTCCGGTGTCGTCAGAGTTAAAAAAAAAAAAAAAAAAAAAAAAAGGGGGTAACTGCTCAGAATAGATATCCTTAATGAAGGATATAACTTGTTTTCAGACCAGGCACACAGAGGATTCAGTCACTACTTAGTTGGTATAAATATAAAACATACAATTTATTCAAAAAACTTTAAAACATAGCCCCCAGACAGGGGTACAGAGACCGAGTCTATGATTAAGCGCCACCAGGGGGCGCAAAACTTGTCCTATATGTCTCTCTACCCCAGAAAAGGAGAAACACAAGGTGTAGAGGTGCCTGAGGTTTTGATAAAGGGTTGGGACGTGGACTCAACATATTCAGAAAGAAAGAAATTTATCAGGTAAGCATAAATTTTGTTTTCTTCCCTAAGAAATGATTGGTCCACGGCATCCTCAATTACTATTGGGAACCAATACCCAAGCTAAAGAACACGGAGGACTAGGGAGGGACAAGACCAATATACCTAAACAGAAGGCACCACTGCTTGAAGAACCTTTCTCCCAAAAGAAGCCTCAGCTGAGGCAAAAGTATCAAATTTATAAAATCTGGAAAAAGTATGCAAAGAGGACCAAGTTGCAGCCTTGCAAATCTGCTCCACAGAAGCTTAATTTTTGAAAGCCCAAGAAGAAGAAACAGCCCTAGTGGAATGAGCTGCAGTCTCATGTGCCAAACGAATAATACTTCTCAACCAGAGAGAAAGAGAAGTAGCAGTAGCTTTCTGACCTTTACGTTTCCCAGAAAAACAAACAATGCAGAAAAATTACTAAAATCCTTAGTCGCCTGCAAATAGAATTTAAGAGCAAACGTTCCTTATGAGAAGAACGATTAGGACACAGAAGGAACAACAATCTCCTGATTAATATTTCTATCTGAAACAACCTTAGGAAGAAAACCAAACTTGGTACGAAGAACTGCCTTATCTGCATGAAATATGAGATAACGCAAATCACACTGCAAAGCTGAGAGTTCCGAAACTCTCAGAGCAGAAGAGATAGCAGTAAGAAACAAAACCTTCCAAGATAACAACTTAATATCTATGGAATGCATTGGCTCAAACGGAGCCTGTTGCAAAACTTTAAGAACAAGATTAAGACTCCAAGGTGGAACAACAGATTTAAACACAGGCCTGATTCTGACCAAGGCCTGACAAACGGATTGCACATCTGGCACGTTCACCAGACGCTTGTGCAGCAAAATAGATAGCGCAGAAATCTGGCCCTTCAGAGTACTGACAGACAAACCTTTCACCAGACCTTCCTGGAGAAAAGATAAAATTCTTGAAATCCTGACCCTACTCCAAGATTTTCCTTTGGATTCACACCAGTGAAGATATTTACGCCATATCTAAATGGTGAATCTTTCTAGTAACAGGCTTACGAGCCTGAATCATGGTCTCAATGACCGACTCAGAAAATCCACGCTTAGATAAAATAAAGCGTTCAATCTCCAAGAAGTCGGCTTCAGAGAAACGAGATTTGGATGAAGAAAAGGACCCTGAAGTAGAA
This sequence comes from Bombina bombina, assembly GCF_027579735.1. Classification (NCBI taxonomy): domain Eukaryota; kingdom Metazoa; phylum Chordata; class Amphibia; order Anura; family Bombinatoridae; genus Bombina; species Bombina bombina. The sequence continues at coordinate 1,157,755,758 of NC_069499.1, read as the reverse complement.
GGTCCTTCCTCAGAGGAAGTCTCCACGGTGGCAGAGACGACAATTCCACCAGGTCTGCATACCAGATCCTGCGTGGCCACACCGGAGCTATTAGAATCCCAGATGCTCTCTCCTGCTTGATCCGAGCAATGACTCTTGGAAGGAGAGCAAACGGAGGAAAAAAGGTATGCCAACCTGAAGTTCCAAGTAACTGCCGGAGCATCTATCAGGAAGGCCTGAGGATCCCTTGACCTTGAATCGTACTTTGGAAGCTTGGCGTTCTGTCGAGATGCCATCAGGTCTAATTACAGTACCCCCCATTTGATGATTAACCTGGACAACACCTCCGGATGGAGTTCCCACTCCCCGAGATGAAAAGTCTGTCTGCTCAGTAAATCCGCTTCCCAGTTGTCCACTCCTGGAATGTGGATGGCAGACAGCAATTGTGAGCTTCCGCCCACTGAATGATTCGAGCCACCTCCTTCATGGCTAATGAACTCTGAGTTCCTCCCTGGTGGTTGATGTAAGCCACTGAGGTTATGTTGTCTGACTGGAACCTGATAAACCGGGCTAAGGCCAGTTGAGGCCAAGCCATCAAGGCATTGAAGATCGCTCTAAACTCCAAAATGTTTATGGGAAGAGCAGATTCCTCCTGAGACAAAAGTCATTGTACTTCAATGAGTTCCAGACTGCTCCCCAGCCCATCAGGCTGGCATCCGTGGTCACAATCACCCATGAGGGTCTCCGAAAGCATGTCCCCTGAGACAGATGTTCTTGAGAAAGCCACCACGGAAGAGAGTCTCTCGTCGACTGATCTAGAACTATCTTCTGGGACAGACCGGCATAATCCCCGTTCCATTGACTGAGCATGCATAACTGTAGAGCTCTGAAATGGAATCAAGCAAAAGGAACTATGTCCATGGAAGCCACCATCAGACCAATTACCTCCATACATTGGGCCACTGATGGCCGTACAGCAGACTGTAGAGATAGGCAAGATGAAAGAATCTTGGCTCTTCTGACTTCCGTCAGGAATATTTTCATTGATAGAGAATCTATAATTGTTCTTAGGAAGACCACCCTTGTAGCCAGAACAAGGGAACTCTTTCCCAAATTCACCTTCCATCCATGGGAGCAAAGAAAAGACAACAAGATCTCTGTGTGATATTTTGCAAGATGGCGCCTGAACCAGAATGTCGCCCAGATAAGGCGCCACTGCAATTCCCCAAGACTGAATCACTGCCAAAAGAGCCCCCAGGACATTTGAGAAATTCTGGGAGCTGTGGCGAGACCAAATGGAAGAGCCAAAAACTGAAGGTGTTTGTCCAGAAAGGCAAATCTCAGAAATTTGTGATGGTCCCTGTGAATAGGAACATGGAGGAACACATTCTTCAGGTCTATGGTCGTCATGAACTGACCCTCTTGCACTAAAAGAAGAATGGAACGGATAGTCTCCATCTTGAAGGACGGTACTCTGAGAAACTTGAGACACTTTAGATCTAGAATAGGTCTAAAAGATCCCTCTTTTTTGGGAACCACAAACAGATTGGAATAGAACCCTAGACCCTGTTCCTGTACTGGAACTATTACTCCAAAGAGGGAAAAATCCTGTACACATTTCAAGAACGCCTCTCTTTTTATTTGGTCTGCAGATAATCTTGAGAGGTGCAACCTGCCCCTAGGAAGAACAGTCTTGAATTCTAATTTGTAACCCTGGGATACTATGTCCACAACCCACAGATCTGGAACATCTCGTATCCATGCTTGAGAAAACTGAAAGAGTCTGCCCCCCACTTGATCCGGACCCGGATATCGTATCAAGTGATATCGGAAATCATTTCTGCCAAACCCGGCAAAAACAAGGTCTTACCCTTGTTAGGAATCGCCAAAAGATTAGACTTAGAGGAAACATCTGCTGACCAAGATTTCAGCCATAATGCGCTACGCGCCAATATCGCGGCACCAGATATTTTGGCTCCCAACTTAATGACCTGCAATGAGGCGTCAGTAATAAAGGAATTGGCTAACTTTAGGGCCTTAATCCTATCCTATATCTCCTCCAAAGGAGTCTCTGCTTGAAGAGACTCAGACAAAGCACCAAACCAATAGGATGCAGCACTTGTAACAGTAGCAATGCACACCACCGGTTGCCATTGGGGACCCTGATGAATATACATCTTTTTCAAGTAAGCCTCCAACTTCTTAACCATAGGGTCCTTGAAAGAGCAGCTATCCTCAATAGGAATAGTAGTACTTTTAGCCAGGCTAGAAATCACCCCTTCCACCTTTGGTACCGTCTGCCACGACTCCTTAATGGAGTCAGCACCGGGAACATCTTTCTAAAAAACTGGAGAGGGTGAAAAAGGAATTCCAGGTCTCTCCCACTCCCGGGCAATAATCTCCAATAGCATGGTCTGGCACAGGAAACACCTCCACAGAGGAGGGGACATCAAAGTATCAATTTAATTTGCTAGATTTCTTAGGCTTGACAACGACAGGGGTATCGGAGTCATCCAAGGTAGCCAAAACCTCCTTTAACAAAACACGAAGGTGTTCAAGCTTAAATCTGAAGTTAACAACTTCAGCATCAGAAGAAGGAATTATACTATCCGAATCTGAGATCTCACCCTCAGAGGCTACCAAGTATCTTCCTCTACGGAATTATGAAAAAAGGGCAACTTGGTTAGTCTGGATTGGATCAGAAAATCTTACTATCTGATTCTCTAATTTTCCTCTTGCGTCTTTCCTGAAGCATGGGAATGGCAGCTAACCTTACTATCTAATTCTCTCATTTTCCTCTTGAGTCTTACCTGAAGCATGGGAATGGCAGCTAACGCCTCAGATACCGCCGAGAATACCTGGGCAGAAATTTCTGCATGCAAATATACTCCTCCAGGAGATTGCGAGGATCCGCAGGGCACTGCATGTGTTAAGGCTTGGGACGTTTGAGAAGAAAGCTGCGGCATTGCCTCAGCAGCATCAACCTGAGAGAGTGGTGGCTCAGCAACAAAAAGTCTATCTTTGTACATTAATGTTCTCTCAATACAATCAGAACAAAAGGGCAAAGGAGGTTCAACTTGGTTATCTAGACAAAGCTTGCATTCAGCAGGAAGCACAGACTCCTGATCCATCCTGTAATTAAAATTGACATCACAAGCGAAAAGCAGAAAAAATATATATATTTAACACTGTCCCTTTAAGAGCATTCATTCCCAAAGTAAACACAGACTGTTAAACAGGGCTTAATGTAACCTCCTTTTTAACTTACCATATAACTTGTGAGCTAAATTAATGCCCAAACCTCCCTCTAAAATGTAATTGAGGCTTTATAAGACTAGAACAGGATACCTCTACACCTCAGCGATATCATTGAGGTGCCTGCCTGCCCCCTCTGCACTCCGGAATCGTAAACCGACTTGAAAACGGAGCCTGTAATAATTTCTAGCAGTTCCGTATAAACTCTGCAGAGGCTTGACGAAAATGCATCCACTTCCACTATAAGCTACGCCACTATGAGGAAAAGCGCACACTTTAGGAAAAAATTACCGCCTCAGAGAAGGATACGCCTCCCTTAGTATGACAGAGGCGGTCCCGGTGGCCATAACAAAATACTTTTATCGGAACTCCGTTCTGTGAAATGTCTTAGACGTTAGATCCTAAACTGAGACATGTACCGGACCCATCCGTTTTACCACCAGATTCCCAGGGTACTACTGAGCCACCAGTGAATTAACACACACATCTCTCTAAGCCCCAGTGCCTGCTTCCTGCCAAATGAGTCCTGCTAGATAATACAGGAATCTAGTCCCAAATAAAGTGCAGCTATTCTACTTTAGTGCCAGTGTTCTTTTTCTCTCATAAAAAAAACCCAAAAATGGCAGGAGGACAGCTCACCCGGTATGAGAGGAAGCCACTCCTCACAGAGACCTGTGAAAACAAGAAAGGACAGAGTAAACCTACTCTGGTTTTCTATGCAAGGGCAGCAACTTGTTAGGAAAACACAGTGAGGCCCACCCCACAAGTTATTAACTGCTTGAAAGCTACCACACAGTCCTACTTAAGAGACTAATGTGGAGTACAGCTAGACACAGTCTTGACAGAAAAGATCAGAGCAAACCTACTCTGGCTTTAAAAATAATAAAATCTTGATTAAATAAAAATCTTTTACAGTCACCAAACTTCACCTCCTCCTTGCATTGGTGATTGTGGGAAGGGGAGGGATACTTAACAGCTTTGCTGTGGTGCTCTTTGCCTCTTCCTGCTGGCCAGGAGTGATATTCCCAACAGTAATTGGGTTAAGTAATAGGGTTAGGGAGGGATAGCAGGTATTGCTATTGTTTATTGCCAAGAGGCTTGCTCTTTTCCATGGGAATGTCACATGCTTTGTAAAAGCTTCAGCATTATACTGCATGCTGCTTTAGTCAGGTGCCATATGACTCTGCCCCCTACCGTGCACGAGTGCATTCTGCAGAAGCTATGGCCTGGATAGCACCTTCCATATATGGAGATGCCTATGCATGAATTAAAGGGTTTAATGGGGGTTAAAAAATAAACCATTTGGTCGGTAAGCTTTAGCTGCAATATATTATTTAGAAAATTATCGTTAGTTCATACTCTTTATGTACCTTTAAACATTCAGACAAAGTATACAATTTTAAACAACTTTCTAATTTACTTCTGGGGGCTAGCTGAAGACATTGGGTGAGCCATTAAAGGGACATGAAAGCCAAAAAATTTCTTTCATGATTTCGATAGAGCATACAATTCTAAACAATATTCCAATTTACTTCTATTAAACAACTTTGCTTAATTCTCTTGGTATCCTTAATTGAAAAAGCAGCAATGCACTACTGGGAGTTAGCTTAACACATTGGTAAGCCAATAACAAGAGGAATATATGTGCAGCCACCAATCAGCAGCTACCTCCCACCTCCTGAGACTATCTAGATATGCTTTTCTACAAAGGATACCAAGAAAATGAAGCAAATTAAATAATAGAAGTAAATTGGAAAGTTGTTTAAAAATGTGTGCTCTATTTGAATAAAGAAAGAAAAACTTTGGGTTTCATGTCCCTTTAACCCTTTAGTGACCAGACCATTTTTTAATTTTCTTACCCTTAAGGACCAGGGCTATTTTAACATTATTGCAGTGTTTAGCTATAATTTTCCTCTTACTCATTTACTGTACCCACATATATTATATACTGTTTCTCTCGCCATTAAATGGACTTTCTAAAGATACCATTATTATCATCATATCATATAATTTACAATAAAAAAATTTGATAAAATATGATGAAAAAATGAAAACAAAAAACACACTTTTTCTAACTTTGACCCCCACACACATCTACAACCACCAAAAAACACCCATGCTAAATAGTTTCTAAATGTTGTCCTGAGTTTAGAATTACCCAATGTTTACATGTTCTTTGCTTTTTTTTTTAAAGTTATAGGGCAATAAGTACAATTAGAACTTTGCTATTTCCAAACCATTTTTTTTTTTTTAAAAATTAGCGAGTTACATTGGAACACTGATATCTGTCAGGAATCCCTGAATTACCCTTCACATGTATATATATTTTTTTTAGTAGACAACACAAAGTATAGATCTAGGCCCATTTTGGTATATTTTATGCCACCATTTCACTGCCAAATGCACACGTGTATATGACCAGCAGTGAAGGGGTTAATTAGGGAGCTTGTAGGGTTAATTTTAGCTTTAGTGTGGAGATCAGTCTCCCACCTGACACATCCCACCCCTGATCCCTCCCTTACCCCCCTCAAACAGCTCTCTTCCCTCCCCCACCTCACAATTGTCACTGCCATCTTAAGTACTGGCAGAAAGTCTGCCAGTATTAAAGTTTTTTTTTTAAATAGTTATTCTGCAGTGTTTGATCCCCCCTTAGCCCCCAACCTCACTAACCCCCCCCCCCCTCAAAAAACAGCTCTCTAACCCTCCCCCCTCTACCTAGTTGCCACCGGGTACGGGCAGCTGTCTGTCAGTACCAAGATTGTTTAAAAAATATATGCATTTTTGGTTAATAAATAAACAAAAACCCAATTTTCTGTAATGTAGCTGCCCCCCTCAATACCCTACCCCCTCCCAGATCCCTTGTCCAACATTGATTCCCCCCTCCCTCCTCATACAATTTAATAGTATTGAATGGAAATGTGGTGCCCTCCACCCCGCGCACACTTTAGTCAAACAGGATCTGGAACATAACCAACGATGGGCCGCCCACCCGACTCCCTGTCCTTGGTCATTAACTGACACTTTTTGTAGGACGTGCCTGACACATCCTTGGTCGTTAAGGGGTTAAACTACTCAAATGTGAAGCCATGGATCAACAACTAGATCTCAAAAGTGCATTGCTGCTTCTGAGCAAACCTAAGTAAGCTTTTTAACAAAAGGATTAAGAGAGAATTAGATAACATAAGTTAATTAAAAGATGTTTAAAATTACTGTCTCTTTAACTGCACTTAGTGACACTTTCATACCAATACAAAAAGTGGCAACAATTACTGCTATTACACACTATTAATTCTTAAACAATGAGCTCCAAAATGAGGTGCACTTTTAAATGGATCGGTGGCAAAAGAGACAACCTTCAAGTTGAAACAAAGTATGTACACATTCTGAATAAAGACTATTACTGCCCTTAATCTTTATAAGCAACATTATTTCTCTACTCTTTCTACAAACCCAAAACGTCTGTTCTCCACTTTCAATACTCTTCTCAGCCCACCCCCACCTCCTAATACAACTTCTCTCTCAGCTCTAGATTTTGCCAGCCACTTCAATAACAAAATCGACTCCATCAGAAACCAAATCAGCTCTCAATATACTTCTATTCTCTCACCCCCTCAAGCGCTCACAATCAACCACAACCTACATAGCCATAAATTCAGCTCTTTCTCCCCTGTTACTGAGGAAACTGAACTTATACTGTGCTCTCACCTCACTACCTGTCCCCTTGACCCTATCCACTCACAGCTACTCCCCTCCCTCTCTCTCTTCTACCCTTACCCCTATATCTGCAACACATTTTCAACCTCTCCCTCAGCACCGGTATATTTCCCTCATCTCTGAAACATGCACGGGTCACACCTATCCTCAAAAAAAACCGCTCGATCCAACCTCCCCATCCAATTACCGCCCTATTTCCCTACTCCCTCTTGCCTCAAAGCTTCTTGAAAAGCTAGTATATGCACACCTTTCCCATTTCCTTACATTAAACTCCCTCCTTGACCCATTGCAATCTGGATTTCATCCCCATTACTCCACAGACAGCAATTGTTAAGGTTACCAAAGACCTACTTACAGCAAAATCAAAAGGCCACTTCTCTTTGCTTATCCTCCTTGATCTGTTAGCAGCCTTTGATACTGTTGACCACCCTCTTTTGCTCCAAACCCCTTCAATCCTTCGGCATTTGTGACACAGCCCTCGCATGGTTCTCTTCCTACCTGTCAAAACGTACCTTTAGTGTAGCCTTCTCTGGGGCATTCTCTGCCCCGTCACTACTTTCTGTTTGGGTACCGCAAGGCTCTGTCCTCGGTCCCCTTGTCTTTTCAATCTACACTTCATCATTAGGTTCCCTAATAAAGTCCCACGGGTTCCACTATAATTTGTATGCCGACGACACCCAAATCTACTTCTCTGCACCAGACCTATCTCCTTCCTTGCTAACCCGTGTCACTAACTGTCTTTCTCACATCTATTCCTGGATGTCCTCTCACTACCTTAAAGGGACAGTCTAGTGCAAAACAAACTTTAATTATTCAGATAGGGCATGTCATTTTAAACAATTTTCAAATTTACATCTATCACCAATTTTGCTTTGTTCTCTTAGTATTCTTAGTTAAAAGCTAAACCTAGGAGGTTGATATGCTAATTTCTAAGCCCTTGAAGGCCGCCTCTCATCTCAGGGCATTTTGACAGTTCATGTTTTTTGTTTTGTTAGCTCATGTTTCATATAGATAACACTGTGCTCACGCATGAGGAGTTCCTAGGAGCCACAAAGGCTCAAAGTCTGTCAAAAGAACTGAAATAGGGGGCAGTTTGCTGAGGCTTAGATACAAGATAATCAGTTAAGTAAAAAAAAACATAATTTATGCTTACCTGATAAATTTATTTCTCTTGTAGTGTATCCAGTCCACGGATCATCCATTACTTGTGGGGTATTCTCCTTCCCAACAGGAAGTTGCAAGAGGATCACCCACAGCAGAGCTGCTATATAGCTCCTCCCCTCACTGCCATATCCAGTCATTCGACCGAAACAAGACGAGAAAGGAGAAACCAAAGGGTGCAGTGGTGACTGTAGTTTAATTAAAATTTAGACCTGCCTTAAAAGGACAGGGCGGGCCGTGGACTGGATACACTACAAGAGAAATAAATTTATCAGGTAAGCATAAATTATGTTTTCTCTTGTTAAGTGTATCCAGTCCACGGATCATCCATTACTTGTAGGATACCAATACCAAAGCTAAAGTACACGGATGATGGGAGGGACAAGGCAGGAACTTTAAACAGAAGGAACCACTGCCTGTAGAACCTCTCTCCCAAAAACAGCCTCCAAAGAAGCAAAAGTGTCAAATTTGTAAAATTTTTAAAAGGTGTGAAGCGAAGACCAAGTCGCAGCCTTGCAAATCTGTTCAACAGAGGCCTCATTTTTAAAGGCCCAGGTGGAAGCCACAGCTCTAGTAGAATGAGCTGTAATCCTTTCAGGGGGCTGCTGTCCAGCAGTCTCATAGGCTAAGCGTATTATGCTCCGAAGCCAAAAGGAGAGAGAGGTTGCCGAAGCTTTTTGACCTCTCCTCTATCCAGAGTAAACGACAAACAGGGCAGATGTTTGACGAAAATCTTTAGTAGCCTGTAAGTAAAACTTCAAGGCACGGACTACGTCCAGATTATGCAAAAGACGTTCCTTCTTTGAAGAAGGATTAGGACACAATGATGGAACAACAATCTCTTGATTGATATTCCTGTTAGAAACCACCTTAGGTAAAAACCCAGGTTTGGTACGCAGAACTACCTTGTCTGAATGAAAAATCAGATAAGGAGAATCACAATGTAAGGCAGATAACTCAGAGACTCTTCGAGCCGAGGAAATAGCCATCAAAAACAGAACTTTCCAAGATAAAAGTTTAATATCAATGGAAAGAAGGGGTTCAAACGGAACTCCCTGAAGAACTTTAAGAACCAAGTTTAAGCTCCACGGGGGAGCAACAGTTTTAAACACAGGCTTAATCCTAACCAAAGCCTGACAAAATGCCTGGACGTCTGGAACTTCTGCCAGACGTTTGTGCAAAAGAATAGATAGAGCAGAGATCTGTCCTTTTAAAGAACTAGCTGATAAGCCTTTGTCCAAACCCTCTTGGAGAAAGGACAATATCCTAGGAATCCTAACCTTACTCCATGAGTAACTCTTGGATTCACACCAATAAAGATATTTACGCCATATCTTAAGGTAGATTTTCCTGGTGACAGGCTTCCGAGCCTGTATTAAGGTATCAATGACTGACTCGGGAAAGCCACGCCTTGATAGAATCAAGCGTTCAATCTCCATGCAGTCAGTCTCAGAGAAATTAGATTTGGATGACTGAAAGGACCTTGTATTAAAAGGTCCTGCCTCAGAGGCAGAGTCCATGGTGGAAGAGATGACATGTCCACTAGGTCTGCATACCAGGTCCTGCGTGGCCACGCAGGCGCTATCAGAATCACCGATGCTCTCTCCTGTTTGATTTTGGCAATCAGTCGAGGGAGCAGAGGAAACGGTGGAAACCCATAGGCCAGGTTGAAGAACCAAGGAGCTGCTAGAGCATCTATCAGCGTTGCTCCCGGGTCCCTGGACCTGGATCCGTAACAAGGAAGCTTGGCGTTCTGGCGAGACGCCATGAGATCCAGTTCTGGTTTGCCCCAACGATGGACCAGTTGAGCAAACACCTCCGGATGGAGTTCCCACTCCCCCGGATGAAAAGTCTGACGACTTAGAAAATCCGCCTCCCAGTTCTCTACGCCTGGGATGTGGATCGCTGACAGGTGGCAAGAGTGAGACTCTGCCCAGCGAATTATCTTTGAGACTTCTAACATCGCTAGGGAACTCCTGGTTCCCCCTTGATGGTTGATGTAAGCCACAGTCGTGATGTTGTCCGACTGAAATCTGATGAACCTCAGTGTTGCTAACTGAGGCCAAGCTAGAAGAGCCTTGAATATTTCTCTTAACTCCAGAATATTTATTGGGAGGAGTTTCTCCTCCTGAGTCCACGATCCCTGAGCCTTCAGGGAGTTTCAGACTGCGCCCCAACCTAGAAGGCTGGCATCTGTTGTTACAATCGTCCAATCTGGCCTGCGAAAGGTCATACCCTTGGACAGATGGACCCGAGAAAGCCACCAGAGAAGAGAATCTCTGGTCTCTTGATCCAGATTTAGTAGAGGGGACAAATCTGAGTAATCCCCATTCCACTGACTTAGCATGCATAATTGCAGCGGTCTGAGATGCAGGCGCGCAAATGGCACTATGTCCATTGCCGCTACCATTAAGCCGATTACTTCCATGAACTGAGCCACTGACGGGCGTGGAATGGAATGAAGGACACGGCAAGCATTTAGAAGTTTTGATAACCTGGACTCCGTCAGGTAAATTTTCATCTCTACAGAATCTATAAGAGTCCCTAGGAAGGAGACTCTTGTGGGTGGTGATAGAGAACTCTTTTCCACGTTCACTTTCCACCCATGCGACCTCAGAAATGCTAGAACTATCTCTGTATGAGACTTGGCAATTTGAAAGCTTGACGCCTGTATCAGGATGTCGTCTAGATACGGAGCCACCACTATGCCTCGCAGTCTTAGAACCGCCAGAAGTGAGCCCAGAACCTTTGTAAAAATTCTCGGGGCAGAGGCCAACCCGAAGGGAAGAGCTACAAATTGGTAATGCCTGTCTAGAAAGGCAAACCTTAGGAACCGATGATGATCTTTGTGAATCGGTATGTGAAGGTAGGCATCCTTTAAGTCCACTGTGGTCATGTACTGACCCACTTGGATCATGGGTAGGATGGTCCGAATAGTTTCCATTTTGAATGATGGAACTCTGAGGAATTTGTTTAAGATCTTTAGATCCAAGATTGGTCTGAAGGTTCCCTCTTTCGTGGAACCACAAACAGATTTGAATAAAATCCCTGTCCTTGTTCTGTCCGCGGAACTGGATGGATCACTCCCATTACTAGGAGGTCTTGCACACAGCTTAGGAATGCCTCTTTCTTTATCTGGTTTGCTGATAACCTTGAAAGATGAAATCTCCCTTGTGGAGGAGAAGCTTTGAAGTCCAGAAGATATCCCTGAGATATGATCTCCAACGCCCAGGGATCCTGAACATCTCTTGCCCACGCCTGGGCGAAGAGAGAAAGTCTGCCCCCCACTAGATCCGTTTCCGGATAGGGGGCCGTTCCTTCATGCTGTCTTGGGGGCAGCAGCAGGCTTTCTGGCCTGCTTGCCCTTGTTCCAGGACTGGTTAGGTTTCCAGGCCTGTCTGGAATGAGCAACAGTTCCCTCTTGTTTTGAAGCGGAGGAAGTTGATGCTGCTCCTGCCTTGAAATTTCGAAAGGCACGAAAATTAGACTGTTTGGCCTTTGATTTGGCCCTGTCCTGAGGAAGGGTATGACCCTTGCCTCCAGTAATGTCAGCAATAATTTCCTTCAAGCCAGGCCCGAATAAGGTCTGCCCCTTGAAAGGAATGTTGAGTAATTTAGACTTTGAAGTCACGTCAGCTGACCAGGATTTAAGCCATAGCACCCTACGCGACTGGATGGCGAATCCGGAATTCTTAGCCGTTAGTTTAGTCAAATGAACAATGGCATCAGAAACAAATGAGTTAGCTAGCTTAAGCGTTCTAAGCTTGTCAATAATTTCATTCAATGGAGCTGTCTGGATGGCCTCTTCCAGGGCCTCAAACCAGAATGCCGCCGCAGCAGTGACAGGCGCAATGCATGCAAGGGGCTGTAAAATAAAACCTTGTTGAATAAACATTTTCTTAAGGTAACCCTCCAATTTTTTATCCATTGGATCTGAAAAAGCACAACTGTCCTCAACCGGGATAGTGGTACGCTTTGCTAAAGTAGAAACTGCTCCCTCCACCTTAGGGACCGTCTGCCATAAGTCCTGTGTAGTGGCGTCTATTGGAAACATTTTTCTAAATATAGGAGGTGGGGAAAAGGGCACACCGGGTCTATCCCACTCCTTGCTAATAATTTCTGTAAGCCTTTTAGGTATAGGAAAAACGTCAGTACACACCGGCACCACATAGTATCTATCCAGCCTACACAATTTCTCTGGAATTGCAACTGTGTTACAGTCATTCAGAGCAGCTAATACCTCCCCAAGCAATACACGGAGGTTCTCAAGCTTAAATTTAAAATTAGAAATCTCTGAATCAGGTTTCCCCCGAGTCAGAGATGTCACCCACAGACTGAAGCTCTCCGTCCTCATGTTCTGCATACTGTGACGCAGTATCAGACATGGCTCTAACAGCATTTGCGCGCTCTGTATCTCTCCTAACCCCAGAGCTATCGCGCTTGCCTCTTAATTCAGGCAATCTAGATAATACCTCTGACAGGGTATTATTCATGAATGCAGCCATGTCCTGCAAGGTAATCGCTATGGGCGTCCCTGATGTAATTGGCGCCATATTAGCGTGCGTCCCCTGAGCGGGAGGCGAAGGGTCTGACACGTGGGGAGAGTTAGTCGGCATAACTTCCCCCTCGACAGAACCCTCTGGTGATAATTATTTTATAGATAAAGACTGATCTTTACTGTTTAAGGTGAAATCAATACATTTAGTACACATTCTCCTATGGGGCTCCACCATGGCTTTCAAACATAATGAACAAGTAGGTTCCTCTGTGTCAGACACTGTGTTCAAATTGAATATCCATCTCAATTCTAATTTTAATAGTCTCTGTTCCGTTGCTCCCCCTCTAATACCCGGTCTAAATCTCTCTAACCCCCAACATTTGAAATCTTTGGGATTCCTATTGTGGAATTGTAGAAAATGCTGAGCCACACTAGTGATTTTTTGTATCCTTTTCTACATCTTTCTGGGCAGTTCTTATATTACTCAGATGCTCCATCATGCGGGTACCCCATGCATCTAGTGGTCATTCCTATGTAATATAAATCACATTTACAAGAAAGGCAGTAGATCACATTGGTACTTTTACAAATAATATGATCCCTAATTTTCCAGATTTTACCAAATCTATCCACTACAGTCTGTTGTTTAGTCATATATTGGCAAACTTTACAATTACCGCAGGCAATAAAGCCTTTAAACAAAGGGGTTTTATTTCTGTTTCTATCAAAGTGACTTCTGGTTAATGAATCACTGATATTATGAAACACTATTGTCTCTTCCCACCAGCCCAGATATATATATAGCGTATGTGGGGGCACACAAGGTGCCCATAGCTGTCCCATATACCTGCAGGTAAAACCTGTCATCGAATACAAAGAAGTTGTGTGTTAATACAAATTCCAACAGTTTGATAATAAATTCTTTTAATTCACAACCATATTGGGCTCTTTGGATAGAAAATAAGCAATTGCTTTACAGCCCCACTTTGTCTGAATGATAGTGTAGAGATTCTATGTCACATTCCCCAGTTTTGCATAACCAACAGTTATATTAATATAGGTTTTACCTCTGCGATTACATTGTATCTAAGCCTCTGCAGACTGCCCCCTTATCTTAGTGCTTTTGACAGACATGCAGTTTAGCCAATCAGTGAAGACTCCTAAATACCTCCACAGGAGTGAGCACAATGTTATCTATGAGACACACATGCACTAGTACTGTTTAACTGTAAAAAAAACTTTCAAAATGCTCTGAGCTAAGATGTGGTTTTCAACGTTTTAGAAATCAGTTTGAGCCTACCTAGGTTTAGCTTTTTAAAAATACCACAAAGGGAACAATGCAAATTTAATAATAAAATTAAATTGGAAAGTTGTTTAAAATTGCATACCCTATCTGAATCATGAAAGCTTAATTTGACTAGACTGTCCCTTTAACCTTACAAGCTACCTAATTAACCCATTCACTGTTGAGTATTATAAAAGTGTGGTGCGCAGCTGTAATTAGCAGCCTTCTAATTATCAAAAAGCAATTGTAAAGTCCCTGAAAAAGGGATCCCAGAGAAGCTTTTATAACCATTTGTGCCATGATTGCACAAGCAGTATCTTAATAATTTCAGTGATAAACTTATAGGTAGTGAAAAAGTTTTTTTTATTTGATCGCATTTAATCGTGAAATGGGCCTATATCAATACTTTGGGTTGTCTACTAAAAGAAAATATATAGTTTTGATAGGTAAATAAAAACAAGGCTCTATTTCTGTTTAAATGTAGTGATGGCAAAAATGCTAAAAATGCTCTGGTCTTTTTTAGGGAAGTTTTGGTCTGAACTGCCCGGTCCTTAAGGGGTTAAAGAACGTGTGTTTGTATGTTGGTGAGTTATTTTAAGTCAGTAAACTTCCTCACAAATCTTTTGCTGTTACCTGTTGCAGTTGCATAAGAGTGCTCTCTACAACTCCTTTCACAAATGATTACGTTGATTACAATATAGAAAACATAAAATTATGTTTTCTTTCATATAGGTGGGGAGAGAGTCTACGAGCTTTTGCATATGGGATATATTACCCAAGGGAGGGATAAAAAAAACAACAACAGCTTCTTCCGCTGAGAAATTAAATCCAAAATCTAAAATAATGTATTTTATGACAACTCAAAATATAGGCACAATTATTAAACTGCTTGAAGGACTTTTCTACCAAAAACTGCTTCTAACGAGGCGAAAACATCAAAATGGTAAAATTTGGTAAAGGAGAAGACCAAGTGGCCGCTTTGCAAATTTGATCAACTTAAGCCTCATTCTTGAAAGCCCAAGATGTGACTACCGATCTAGTAGAATGAACTGTAATTCTCTGTGGCGGAGGCTGACCCGCCTCCAAATAAGCTTTGTGAATCCAAGTTTTAACCAAGAGGCTAAAGAAATAGCAGAGGCTTTCTGGCCTTTTTTAGGCACAGAAAAGAGAACAAACAGACTAGAAGCCTGTCTGAAATCTTTAGTAGCGTCAACATAATATTTCAAAGCTCTAAGAACATCCAAGGGCAAGGCTTTTTAAGTAGCATTTTTTGGATTAGGGCACAAGGAGGGAACGATAAATCCCTGTTGATGTTGTGAGAGTTAACAACTTTAGGTAAAAATTGAAAAGTAGCAGGCAAAACAGCTTTATCCTGGTGGAAAATCAGATAAGGAGACTCACAAGAGAGAGCAGACAATTCAGAAACTCTTCTAGCAGGAGAGATAGCCAAAAGAAACATCACTTTCAAAGAAAGTAGTTTAATGTCCAATTTATGCATAGGCTCAAAAGGAGGAACGTGCAACACTTTTAATACTGGGTTAAGACTCCAAGGAGGAGAAATAGGCCTAATAAAAAGTTTTAATCTGGATTAAAGCCTGAACAAAACATTGAAGATCAGGAAGATTAGCAATTTTCCTATGAAACAATACAGAAAGGGCAGACATTTGGCCCTTCAAAGAACTGGCAGATAAACTTAATCTAAACCCTGGTTTCTCAACAGCCGGGCCGTGGCCCAGTATCGGGCCGTGATAGCCCTGCTGGTGGGCCCCGACCTTTCAAGCCCCTAATGCACACCAGGGGCAGACTGATACCAATCAAGGCCCCAGGAAAACTGTCTCACACTGACCAAAATATATTCAATTTTATGCAAATGAACATGGTAGCCTCCCTGCCCTGCCCCCAACAGGCCCCTCAACCTCCAGAGCCAGGACCCCCAACATTACGGTCCAGAGAAAGGGCACCCAACCTCCAGGGCCAGATCCCACACTCCATGGCCCTCACAGCGACAGACCCCTGCCAGGGCCCACACTAAACCCACACTTTTTTTGCTTAGTTACTGATAGGGCAACTGAAAACTCCAGCTTAAGGAATGCACCAGGATCCGTGGAGATGCCATTTGTGGGCCCCCCTACTTGATGGTCCCTCGGCCCAGGTCCTATTTGCCTGGCTGATCAGCCTGCCCCTGCTGCTCACTTTATATATATATATATATATATATATATATATATATATATATATATATATATATATATATATATAAATATTTAAAAAAAAACATGTCTAGCTAAAATTTACTGGGCCTTGAGGTCACTTTGGTTGAGAACCACTGATCTAAACCATTCTGTAGAAACGGAAGAATCCTAGGAATTCTAAAAGAATGCAAGGAATAATCATGGGAAGTACACCACAAAAATGCAAGTTTTCTAAACTTTGATAGATTTTTCTAGAAACAAGGTTGTGGGCCTGAATCAGTGTTAATCCCAGAGTCAGAGAATCCTCTATGACTGAGAAAGCATTCAATTTCTATACCCTTAAGTTCAGAGACTTTAGATCTGGATGGGGCTTTGAGACAGAAGGTCTGGTCTTAGAGGAAGAGGCCCCGGCAGGCAAATGGACATTCGGACCAGATCCGCATACAAAATCCTGTGAGACCACGCTGAGGCAATCAGGATTACAAATGTACAAATGACTGTTCCTTTTTTATTTTGGAAATCACTCTTGGAAGCAGAACTAGAGGCGGGGAATGTATAGGCAGGCTGGTAAAACCAGGGGGACTGCTAAAGCATCCAACTCCTCTGCCTGAAAGATCCCTGGACCTTGCAAGGTAAATGGGAAGTGTGTTTAAATGAGAGGCCATCAGATCTATTTCGGGTCGGCCCCATAGTTGTACAATCAGAAAACATTTAGGTGAAGAGACCAATCTCATGGATGTAGGGTCTGACGACTGAGGTAATCTGGCTCCCAGTTGTCTACACCTGGGATGTGAATCGCAGCAATAAGGCAGGAATTGGATTCTGCCCAAGAAAGGATTCAAGATACCTCTATCATGGCTAGGGAACTTTGAGTCCCCCCTTGATGATTGCATAAGCTACTGTTGTAATATTGTCTGTCTGAAAACAGAGATAAGGCTCTTCTTTGAATAGGGGCCAGGCCTGAAGGGCCCTGAAAAGAGCACAGAATTCCAAAATATTGATTGATAACCTCGCCTCCCGGGAATTCCAAACCCCTTGTGCTGTCAAAGACCTGTAGACAGCTCCCCAACCTGAAAGACTTGCATCTGTGGTGATCACAGACCTGGTAGGATGAGCAAAAGAAGCCCCCTGAATAATAGACTGGTGATTTAGCCACCAATTCAAAGATAGGTGTGTGTTGACATCTAAGAATATCTGTTGAGATAGGAGTGTAATCCTTGCACCATTGGCGCAGCATACAAAGCTGAAGAGGTCTCATATGAAATCGAGCAAATGGAATTGCTTCCGAAGCTGCAATCATGAGGCCTAGTACTTCCATACACAGAGCCAAATTTATGCTTACCTGGTAAAATGTATTTATTTCCGGATACAGTGAGTCCACGGAATCATCAATTACTGTTGGGAATATTGCTCCTGGCCACCAGGAGGCGGCGAAGAACACCACAGCAAAGCTGTTAAAGGGACACTAAACCCACATTTTTTCTTTTATGATTCAGCTAGAGAATACAATTTTAAACAACATTCAAATTTACTTCTATTATATAATTTGCTTCATTCTTTAGATATTCTCTGTTGAAGAAATAGCAATGCACATGTGTGAGCCAATCACACGAGGCATCTATGTGCAGCACCCAATCAGCAGCTACTTGAGCCTATCTAGATATGCTTTTCAGCAAAATATATCAAGAAAATGAAGCCAATTAGATAATAAAAGTAAATTAGAAAGTTGTTTAAAATTGCATGCTCTTTCTGAATCATGAAAGAAAATGTGTGTTTTATGTCCCTTTAAGTATCACTCCCCTACCCACAATCCCCAGTCATTCGACCGAAGGAAAATCGAAAAGGAGTAACACAAGGTGTAGAGGAACCTGATGTTTAGACAAAAATAACAGTCTGAAAATAAAGGGTGGGCCGTGGACTCACCGTATCTGGAAAGAAATAAATTTATCAGGTAAGCATAAATTTTGTTTTCTTTCCTAAGATACGGTGAGTCCACGGAATCATCAATTACTGTTGGGAACCAATACCCAAGCTAGAGGACACGGGTGATTAGGGAGGGACAAGACAGGTAACCTAAACAGAAGGCAACACTGCTTGAAGAACCTTTCTCCCAAAAGGGGCCTCAGTCGAGGCAAAAGTAACACATTTGTAAAAATTTGGAAAAAGTATGCAGAGAAGAACAAGTTGCAGCCTTGCAAAACTGATCCACAGAAGCTTCACCTGTGAAAGCCCAAAAAGAAGAGACAACCCTTGTGGAATGAGCCAAACCTCTCTCAGGAGACTGCAGCCACGCAGTCTGAAAACAACAAATTCCACTTCTCAACCAGAGAAAGAGAAGTAGCAGTAGTTTTCTGTTACAGAGAAAACAAACAAAACCAGATTAAAAAATATTAAAGCATGCACAACATGCAAGAAGTGCACCCACATTCCTCAAGATATAAGAATGAGGACACAGAAAAGGAATAACGAATTCCCAAACAATATTTCCACTTAGGAAAAATAACTGGTGAATCCGAAAAAAAAGATAATCACGAATCACACTGCTAAGCCGAGAGTACCTAAACTCTCAGAGCAGAAGAAATGGCAAAAAAAGATTTTTAATTCTATAAAATTCTTTAAAATCTATGGAATGCTAAGAAGCAGCAGATGCTGCCTCCAACCCACTCCAAAGACCGCTGCTCCTTAACTCGTCCGCCACCTTTGAGGTGGCGGACAGCAATCCGCCCGATCGAATACGATCGGGCTGATTGAAACCCCCTGCTAGTGGACGATTGGTCGCAAATCTGCAGGGGGTGGTATTGACCCCTAAGGCTCAAACTAAGCCTGCTGCAAAACCTTAAAACAAGGTTAAAGTTACAAGAGGAGCAACAGACTTAAACACCGGCCTGATATTAACCAGGGTCTGACAAAAAGGTTACACGTCTGGCACATCCTCCAGACACTTGTGTAAAAAAGGAAAAACGCAGAAATCTGACCCTTCAGTGAACTGACAAAACGTCCTCCAGACCGTCCCGGAGAAAGACAAAACTACTAGCAATTCTGACCCTACATTCAAGAGCAGTCCATGGATTCACACCAATCAGGGAACTTACGCCAAACCTCATGGTAAAAAACATAATTTATGCTTACCTGATAAATTTATTTCTCTTGTAGTGTGTTCAGTCCACGGGTCATCCATTACTTATGGGATATATTCTCCTTCCCAACAGGAAGTTGCAAGAGGATCACCCAAGCAGAGCTGCTATATAGCTCCTCCCCTCACATGTCATATCCAGTCATTCGACCCAAACAAGACGAGAAAGGAAAAACTATAGGGTGCAGTGGTGACTGGAGTTTTAATTAAAATTTAGAACTGCCTCAAAAAAAAACAGGGCGGGCCGTGGACTGAACACACTACAAGAGAAATAAATTTATCAGGTAAGCATAAATTATGTTTTCTCTTGTTAAGTGTGTTCAGTCCACGGGTCATCAATTACTTATGGGATACCAATACCAAAGCTAAAGTACACGGATGATGGGAGGGACAAGGCAGGAACATTAAACAGAAGGAACCACTGCCTGAAGAACCTTTCTCCCAAAAACAGCCTCCGAAGAAGCAAAAGTGTCAAATTTGTAAAATTTTGAAAAGGTATGAAGTGAAGACCAAGTTGCAGCCTTGCAAATCTGTTCAACAGAGGCCTCATTTTTAAAGGCCCAGGTGGAAGCCACAGCTCTAGTGGAATGAGCTGTAATTCTTTCAGGAGGCTGCTGTCCAGCAGTCTCATAAGCTAAACGTATTATGCTACGAAGCCAAAAAAGAGAGAGAGGTGGCCGAAGCCTTTTGACCTCTCCTCTGACCAGAATAAACGACAAACAGAGAAGAAGTTTGCCGAAAATCTTTAGTTGCCTGTAAGTAGAACTTCAGAGCACGGACTACGTCCAGATTATGCAAAAGACGTTCCTTCTTTAAGGAAGGATTAGGACATAATGATGGAACAACAATCTCTTGATTGATATTCCTGTTAGAAACAACCTTAGGTAAAAACCCAGGTTTGGTACACAGAACTACCTTGTCTGAATGAAAAACCAGATAAGGAGAATCGCAATGTAAGGCAGATAACTCAAAGACTCTTCGAGCCGAGGAAATAGCCATCAAAAACAGAACTTTCCAAGATAAAAGCTTAATATCAATGGAATGAAGGGGTTCAAACGGAACACCCTGAAGAACTTTAAGAACCAAGTTTAAGCTCCACGGAGGAGCAACAGTTTTAAACACAGGCTTAATCCTAGCCAAAGCCTGACAAAAAGCCTGGACGTCTGGATTCTCTGCCAGACGTTTGTGTAAAAGAATAGACAGAGCAGAAATCTGTCCCTTTAACGAACTAGCGGATAAACCCTTTTCTAAACCCTCTTGTAGAAAAGCCAATATCCTAGGAATCCTAACCTTACTCCATGAGTAACTCTTGGATTCACACCAATATAAATATCTTATGGTAAATTTTTCTGGTAACAGGTTTTCGAGCCTGTATTAATGTATCAATTACCGACTCCGAAAAACCACGCTTTGATAGAATCAAGCGTGCAATCTCCATGCAGTCAGCCTCAGAGAAATTAGGCTTGGATGGTTGAAAGGACCCTGAATTAGAAGGTCCTGCCTCAGAGGCAGAGACCATGGTGGACAGGACGACATGTCCACTAGGTCTGCATACCAGGTCCTGCGTGGCCACGCAGGCGCTATCAGAATCACCAATGCTCTCTCCTGTTTGATCCTGGCAATCAGTCGAGGTAGCAACGGAAATGGTGGAAACACATAAGCCATGTTGAAAACCCAAGGGGCTGCTAGTGCATCTACCAGCACCGCTCCCGGGTCCCTGGACCTGGATCCGTAACAAGGAAGCTTGGCGTTCTGACGAGATGCCATGAGATCCAGCTCCGGTTCGCCCCAACGAAGAATCAGTTGAGCAAACACCTCCGGGTGAAGTTCCCACTCCCCCGGATGAAAGGTCTGGCGACTTAGAAAGCCCGCCTCCCAGTTCTCCACGCCTGGGATGTAGATCGCTGACAGGTGACAAGAGTGAGACTCTGCCCAGCGTATTATCTTCGAGACTTCCAAAATCGCTAGGGAACTCCTGGTTCCCCCTTGATGATTGATGTAAGCCACAGTCGTGATGTTGTCCGACTGAAATCTGATGAACCTCAGCGTTGCTAACTAAGGCCAAGCTAGAAGAGCATTGAATATTGCTCTTAATTCCAGAATGTTTATTGGGAGGAGTTTCTCCTCCTGAGTCCACGATCCCTGAGCCTTCAGGGAGTTCCAGACTGCACCCCAGTCTAGTAGGCTGGCATCTGTTGTTACAATCGTCCAATCTGGTCTGCGAAAAGTCATTCCTTTGGACAGATGAACCCGCGACAACCACCAGAGAAGAGAATCTCTGGTCTCCTGGTCCAGATTTAGTAAAGGGGACAGATCTGAGTAATCCCCATTCCACTGACTTAGCATGCATAGTTGCAGCGGTCTGAGATGCAGGCGCGCAAATGGCACTATGTCCATTGCCGCGACCATTAAGCCGATTACTTCCATGCACTGAGCCACTGATGGGCTTGGAATGGAATGAAGGACACGGCAAGCATTTAGAATTTTTGATAACCTGGACTCCGTCAGGTAAATCTTCATCTTTACAGAATCTATAAGAGTCCCTAGAAAGGGAACCCTTGTGAGTGGTAACAGAGAACTCTTTTCCACGTTCACTTTAAACCCATGCGACCTCAGAAATGCTAGAACTATCTCTGTATGAGACTTTGCATTTTGAAAACTTGACGCTTGTATCAGAATGTCGTCTAGGTACGGAGCCACCGCTATGCCTCGCGGTCTTAGTACCGCCAGAAGCGAGCCCAGAACCTTTGTAAAAATTCTCGGGGCCGTAGCCAACCCGAAGGGAAGAGCTACAAACTGGTAATGCCTGTCTAGAAAGGCAAACCTTAGGTACCGATAATGATCTTTGTGAATCGGTATGTGAAGGTAGGCATCCTTTAAGTCCACTGTGGTCATATATTGACCCTCTTGGATCATGGGTAGGATGGTTCGAATAGTTTCCATTTTGAACGATGGAACCCTTAGGAATTTGTTTAAGATCTTCAGGTCCAAGATTGGCCTGAAGGTTCCCTCTTTTTTGGGAACCACAAACAGATTTGAGTAAAAACCTTGCCCTTGTTCCGTCTGCGGAACCGGGTGGATCACTCCCATTACTAAGAGGTCTTGTACACATCGTAGAAATGCCTCTTTCTTTATTTGATTTGTTGATAACCTTGACAGATGAAATCTCCCTTGTGGAGGAGAAGTTTTGAAGTCCAGAAGGTATCCCTGAGATATTATCTCCAACGCCCAGGGATCCTGGACATCTCTTGCCCAGGCCTGGGCGAAGAGAGAAAGTCTGCCCCCCACTAGATCCGTTTCCGGATAGGGGGCCCTTTCTTCATGCTGTCTTAGGGGCAGAAGTAGGTTTTCTGGCCTGCTTGCCCTTGTTCCAGGACTGGTTTCCTTTCCAACCCTGTCTGTAACGAGTAGCAGTTCCTTCCTGTTTTGGAGCGGAGGAAGTTGATGCTGCTCCTGCCTTGAAATTACGAAAGGCACGAAAATTAGACTGTTTGGCCTTTGATTTGGCCCTGTCCTGAGGAAGGGTGTGACCCTTACCTCCAGTAATGTCAGCAATAATTTCTTTCAAGCCGGGCCCGAATAAGGTTTGCCCTTTGAAAGGAATATTAAGCAATTTAGATTTAGAAGTTACATCTGCTGACCAGGATTTAAGCCATAGCGCTCTGCGCGCCTGGATGGCGAATCCGGAGTTCTTAGCCGTTAGTTTGGTTAAATGCACAACGGCATCCGAAACAAATGCATTAGCTAGCTTAAGGGCTTTAAGCTTGTTCATAATCTCATCCAATGGTGCTGTGCGAATAGCCTCTTCCAGAGACTCAAACCAGAATGCCGCTGCAGCAGTGACGGGCGCAATGCATGCAAGGGGCTGTAATATAAAACCTTGTTGAACAAACATTTTCTTAAGGTAACCTTCTAATTTTTTATCCATTGGATCTGAGAAAGCACAACTATCCTCCACCGGGATAGTGGTACGCTTGGCTAAAGTAGAAAACTGCTCCCTCCACCTTAGGGACCGTCTGCCATAAGTCTCGTGTGGTGGCGTCTATTGGGAACATTTTTCTAAATATCGGAGGAGGGGAAAAGGGCACACCGGGTCTATCCCACTCCTTGCTAATAATCTCTGTAAGCCTTTTAGGTATAGGAAAAACGTCCGTACACACCGGTACCGCATAGTATTTATCCAGCCTACATAATTTCTCTGGGATTGCAACCGTGTCGCAATCATTCAGAGCCGCTAACACCTCCCCTAGCAATACACAGAGGTTCTCAAGCTTAAATTTAAAATTTGAAATTTCTGAATCCGGTCTCCCCGGATCAGATCCGTCACCCACAGAATGAAGCTCTCCGTCCTCATGTTCTGCAAATTGTGACGCAGTATCGGACATGGCCCTCGTGTCATCGGCGCGCTCTGTCCTTAACCCAGAGCTATCGCGCTTGCCTCTTAACTCAGGCAAATTAGATAACACTTCCTTCATAACATTAGCCATATCATGCAAGGTGATTTGTAAGGGCCTTGATGTACTTGGCGCCACAATCTCACGCACCTCCTGAGCGGGAGGCGAAGGTACTGACACGTGAGGAGAGTTAGGCAGCAAAACTTCCCCCTCGTTGTCTGGTGATAATTTCTTTACCAGTAAAGACTGACTTTTATTTAAAGTAACATCAATACAATTGGTACACATATTTCTATTGGGCTCCACATTGGCTTTTAAACATAATGAACAAGTAGATTCATCTGTATCAGACATGTTTAAACAGACTAGCAATGAAGGCTAGCAAGCTTGGAAAAAATCTTTCAATAAATTTACAAGCAATAGAAAAAAACGCTGCAGCGCTTTTTAAAAACACAAAAAAACTGTCACAGTTGAAATAACAATGAACTAAATCAGTTATAGCCAACAATTTTAACAGTAAATGTATGAATTTAGCAGAGGATTGCACCCACTAGCAAACGGATGATTAACCTCTCAATACCCAAAAAAACGGATAATCAATTTAAGATTTAACGCTCTTATCACAGTCAAACACACTGTCACAGGTCTGCTGTGACTGATTACCTCCCTCAAAAATGAATTTTGAAGACCCCTGAGCTCTCTGGAGACGTCCTGGATCAAGGAGGAAGAAGCAGGAAGACTGTGCTAGAATTTTAACTGCGCAACAAGGCGCTAAAAAAGGCCCCTCCCACTCATATTACAACAGTGGGAGACCTGTTATAACGGTTTCTATGCAGAAATATACGTTTAGCCATATGGAAAAAAATCATGCCCAAAAAGATTTATCACCAAAGTACCTCACAAAACGAATAACATGCCAGTAAACGTTTTAAAAACAACTTTCCAGTGTTATGCAAAGTTATCACTAAGCCTGCTACCAGTCGCTTCTACTGCAGTTAAGGCTCATACATTTATTTTAGTATTAACAGTATTTTCTCAGTCAAATTCTAGTCCCTAGAAAATAACTCCACTGTGCATACATTTATCAGCCTGATACCAGTCACTACTACTGCTATAAAGGCTGTACTTACATCATATGGGTAACAGCAGTGTTTTCTTAGTCAATTCCATTCCTAGAAAATATTACTGCACATACCTCATTTGCGGGGGACCCCGCATGCTATTCCCTTTTCTGAAGTTACCCCACTCCTCAGAATGTGCGAGAACAGCCAGTGGATCTTAGTTATGTCTGCTAAGATCATAGAACACGCAGGAAGATTCTTCCTCTAAATACTGCCTGAGAGAAAAAACAGCACACTCCGGTGCCATTTTAAAATAATAAACTTTTGATTGAAGAATAATTAGGTAAAAAAAACTCCTATCTCCTCTCGCGACCTCCTTTGTTGAGACTTGCAAGAGAATGACTGGATATGACATGTGAGGGGAGGAGCTATATAGCAGCTCTGCTTGGGTGATCCTCTTGCAACTTCCTGTTGGGAAGGAGAATATATCCCATAAGTAATGGATGACCCGTGGACTGAACACACTTAACAAGAGAAATTACCAGTAACAGGCTTGCGAGCTTGAGTCATGGGCTAAATGACCAATTGAGAAAAAAACACGCTTAGACAGAACTAAGCATTCAATCGGACCCTGAATTAGAAGGTCCCTCCTCAGGAACAACTACCAAGGTGGAAGAAATACATCTCCACTAGGTCTAAATACCAGATCCTGCGAGACTATGCAGAAACTATGAAAATACTGATGCTCACTCCCATTTGATAAGAGGAATGATCCGTGGAAGGAGAGCAATCAGACTAAGATCCCAAGGAACCGTCAGGGTATTTAACAGAGCAGCCTGCTGATCTTTTAACCTTAAACCTAACTTGGAAGTTTGGCGTACTGCCATCTCCAACTCCAGCACCCCCATTTGAGGGTTAGCCTGGAAAACACCTCCGGGAGACACACCCACTCCCCAGGCGAAAAATCTGACTGCTCAAGAAGTCTGCTCCCGGTATTCACTCTTGAAATGTGAATAGTGGATAAACAACAAATGTGCGCGTCCGCCCACCGAAAAATCCACGCAAAACATGGCAAAGGAACTCCAGGTTCCTCCCAGGTGGTTAATGTAAACCACTGAGATGAATTTGTTCAACTAGAACCTGAAAAAAACAGATAAGACAACTGAGACCAAGCCATCAGAGCATTGTAGATCGCTCTCCACTACAAGCTAATTATAGGGAGAGCAGGCTCCTCCAAAGTACCACAAGGCTAGCGACCATGGTCACTATAACTCTTTAAAGTCTCCTGAAGAATGTGCCCCTTGACAGATACTCCTGAGAAAACCAAAGATTCTGGAGAATGCGGGTAACCATCCCGCTACCCCTTGCAAGCAAAGCGAGCGCTCTACCACTAATTCCCCTCTCTGATCCACAGAGAATAATCTCAAGTCGATAGATCTAGATCTATCCTCCGAGACAGAGTCACAAGATCCCAGATCCACTATCTGAACATGCGTAACAGCACCCTCTCAGATGAATCGAGCAAAGGGATGATGTCCAATGAAGCAACTATCAGAACAATTACCTTCATACATTGATCTACTAAAACCAAACAGAGTGCCGAAAGAGGCAAGAGGAAAGAATCCTCTATTTTCTGACCTCTGTCAAAATTATTTCCAGAGATAGGGAAACTAATATGGTCCCTAAGAAACTACCCCTGTAGCTAGACAAGGGAACTCATTTTCAGTTTCACTTCCATCCGTGGGAACGAAGAAAGAAAACAATATCTCTGTATGAAAGTTTGCTTGTTGAAAAGATGGCGCCTTACCCATTATGTCGTCCAGGAAGGGCACCACAGCAATTCCCAGAAACCTGATCACTGCAAAGAAAGCCCCCTCTGGGAGCCGTGGCAAGGCCAAAGGGAAGAGTCACAAGCTGAAAATGTTTGACATAAAGGCAAAACTCAGGAACTTGAAAATACGCGTCCTCCAGGTCTATGGTCACCATGAACTGACCACTTTGGACCAAAGGAAGAATGAAACCACTAGTTTTCATCCTGAAAAGACGGTAACCTGAGTCAACTTGTTTAGACACTTTAGATTTACAGTTAACAACCAGCATCGAGAGGTGGATTTGAATCCTGGGCCCTCTGCTTGCAAGCCTAGTGTGCTAACCACTAAGCCACAACAGAGCATCTACCATAGGACGAAAAATTCCCTCTTTTTCGGGAACCAAGAACAGGAATGAATAGAATTCTAGACCTCATTACCTTACAGGAACTGGAACTAACATTCACAGGGAAGAGAGGTCCCAAATGCACTTTAAAAATGCCTCACTGTATATAGCACTAATTGTATTCAGATTTCAAGTAATACATATTAATTGGACACTAAACAACACATTATTATGCACGTGTTTAAATAGATATTTAGATTATCACTAATTAATAATAACTTTTCTATTTAAAATTATGATCAAAATAAATATGATTGTATAAGAAATTATCACTACAAAACACAATTAAAAAGAATTAAAAATGTTTAATAAATAATTAAAAATATCACATTTAATTTATATGCACTTTAGATTTTATGAATTAATTCATATAAGCTAAATAAGAAAAAACTACTAACTTTTGTTTACATTAATTTCATTTTATTTTGTTCTATATTTATTTATAATTGATTTGAATAAATGCTTTTATTCTTTTTGAATTTCTTTTACTTTTTACTTTTGTATAAAATCTGATAATATGACCCAAGGTGATCCGCACTTTCATTGCATATTCCCAGATGAAATAATGAGGAAGGAACATTGGTCTAAATGACGATTCATTTGGGACATATGAATACACTGAACAAAGCTTGGAAACAGCGCTCACTACACGATTGGCCCAGCTACAACATGTGACCACGAAACTCTCATCGGGCCTGAAAGGAACACACACATGATCGCGACTCTAAAGGGAACTTTCATTTTGCTCAAATCTGATTGGTTACAATGTAAGCGGTTCTTTTATATCCATCTGATTGAGTAAATTATAGAGAAATTGAGCGATATTGCTTCAGCAAATATACACATTGCATGATTCTCGAATACAATCAGATGGAGATAAATTAAAAGCATTATTTGTGAATCCTATTCCAGTTTATTACCGGAACAGGAAACTTGATTACCTGTATAAAAAGCACCTGTACTATCCATGGGCAGCACTTCCAAACTTTTACTGCTCTTGATAAAGAAGATTGTATCGTTGAAACGCGAAGAGCCAAAATAAGAGCTTTTATTTGTCAAACTGACATGTTTTAATAAATATTTGTTTTTCTACAACAAGTATTCTATTTGCTGCCTTTTTTGGAAGTACAACTACAGTTACAACCATTTTGAGGAGCCAGATTCCGAATTACTCGGAGTGAGTATATTGCACTTTATACACATTATGGGATACAACCTTTCAGTGTAACCTTCGTTACTTACAGATACACTCACATCTAAAAAGAAACAGCAACCTTTGTTAGAGGTCTTATCTGAAGAGGCTGAACTCTGAATATTTCGGAGTAAGTATACTGCACTAAATATTTGGTGTTGTCTTTTACAAATCACAAGCCAAGCTTTCTACTCCTCAGTGTGCACGCATCAGAAAAAGGATATAACACAAAGACCTACGCCTCTACATCCTATATCCACTCACTGTTATCTGGTCTGCAGATAATTTGAGAGGTGGAACCTGTCTCTGGGAGTCAAGGTATGAATTCTATGTAGAAACCCTGAGATACTGTGTCCGCAGCCTATCTGGGACATCTCGTATCCATTATCCAAAATATTCCCGTCAAATCAGGAGTAAATAAGGTCTTACCCTGTTAGGGAAGCGCCAAAAGCTTGGACTCAGAGGAAAATCCACTGACTAAGAATATAGCCACAACACCCCGCGGGCTAGCTTAAGAGCCTTAATTCTGTTCTGGATCTCCTCCAAAGTAGTCCCTACAAAATTGGAATCAAACAAAGCGTTGCACCAATAGGATGCCGCACTTGACACAGTGGCAATACAAACATCCATGTGACCTCCAGCTTAGTCCAATGATCCTGAAAAGAAAAGCTATCCTCCCTCGAAGTTCTTTAAGCCACAGTAGAAATGCCCTACTACTTTAGGCACCGTGCATCATGATATTTAATAGAGACAGCGACAGGAATCAACCTTTTAAAGACAGGAGACAGGGAAAAAAGAATCCCTGACTTCACCCATTCCTGTGAAAAATCTCCTAGCACGGTCTGGAACAGGAAAAACTTCCACAGAGGAATCCTAGTATATACAAAGTTTACTCGATTCTTTATGGTTGATAACGACAGATGTATCGGAGTTGCTCTAAAGTAGCTAAAACCTCCTTTAACCATACACAAAGGTGTCCAAGCTTAAATCTGAAGGATACCATTTCAGCATCAGATGAAGGAATTATACTGTCCAAATCTGAGATTTCACCCTCAAAGGCTACCCCTATAAAGAAAAGTAACCTGAGTAGCAACAGGTGGAACAGAAACCTTTCTATCTGAATCTATAATTTTCCTCTTGCTAGTCCCCTGACACAGAGGAAAAACAGA
The DNA here is from genome assembly GCF_027579735.1 of Bombina bombina. Lineage (NCBI taxonomy): Eukaryota > Metazoa > Chordata > Amphibia > Anura > Bombinatoridae > Bombina > Bombina bombina. Next base: position 1,157,726,511 of record NC_069499.1, on the reverse strand, counting down.
TAAAGTTACAGATACCACAGAGAATATCTGAACTGTAAAATCTGCAGGCAAAAACACTCATCCAGGAGATTGAGAGGAACCACAGGGCACTGCATGTGATGCCATGGAGGCTAGGAACGTTAGGGAGAAAGCTGTGGCATTGCCTGAACAGCATCAACCAGAGAGACATTGGGTTCAATGTGCAACAACCTATCTCCACATGAGAAAAGTCTAGCTAAGCAAGCATACCAAATTGCATAAATAACAAATTTGTGATACAATACATAACCAATAAAGGATCCAACATAAAGGCTTCCATGTCCTGAGATCACGAAAAGAAAAAATAAATAAAATTCTTTAACTTTACATTGTGAAAAGGTTATGTACTGTCCCTTTAAGGTCTCAGCAAACACTCTTGCAATACATTCTACAGACTAGCACTAAGTTTACAAGAAAAATATCCCTACACCTCAGACACGGAGGTGTTAAAAAGAAGCAGGAAAAAAACCTTCTGGGGTTACAAAAACAAACAAGCTAGATATTGGCTTAGTTAGCACTTAGATCCCCTCCATGCTGCACTTACTACCTGCAGTCTCTTGTGTTATATTCCTAAAAGAATGAGCCAAAGAAATATGGCAGGGCTTCCTCTAGTACAATAAAAAATAATTGAAAACAGAGAATCCGCTGCTCCTTACGTTAACACAGTCAGAGGATAAGGCGGAGAAGCGGGCCAACAACAAAATACGCCATCACCAAACAGGTGCGCATCTCAAACACACTCTTACCCGCCATGAAACTAAAAATGGCGGAGGACATTAGCCCATAGCAGAAAAATACAGCTAGAGGGAATAGCATTCCTCATGGAGCCGCAAAAGTAAACATAGGTCATATTTAAAAAAAAAAAAAAAAAAAAAAAAAACACGGAAGACCCTCAGCTGCAGGTTCCCTTACTGTTTGAGACCGGTCTGTGCTTATGAACAGAAAACAAACCAATATGTAGCCCTCAACATACATACGGAGCATAATACTGCAGTGATCACAATAAAAAAAACGACCTTGCTTAGCTGAACCCAATAAAAAAAGAGAAACCCCTGTCTCAAGTCACCCTATAGGTGCCTGCTCCCTGCCATCAATATCCTTACCAAGGATATAAAAGTCCCATATGTTGCAGGTAAACTATTAAGTGCACAGCCTCCCTATATATAGAAGACAAAATGCACTTACCTGCATTCTGGCCATCCGGCAGGAGGACAGCTAGTTGTGCAGGTAAGGAAATGCTGCAATTCCCTGAGCTCTGATTAGCTGTTGCTAGACCAAACGGAAGAGCAACAAACTGATAATGCTTTTCCAGAAAATAAAATCTCAGTAACCAGTAATGTTCTGGGTGAATAAATATGTGAAGGTAAGCATCCTGTAAATCTATTGTGTACATAAAGTGACCTTGTTGAACAAAAGGCAGAATAGTCCTGAGTTTCCATTTTGAAAGTTGGAATTCTGACAAATTTGTTTAGAGTTTTCAGATCCAGAATTTGAGTGAAATAATTTTCATTCTTTGGTACAATGAAGAGATTTGAATAAAGTCCCATCCCCTTTTCTTGTTAACAATTACTACTGTATATCCGAGATCTGAGACCGTTTTCAGAAAACTCTGAGCTTCTATAGGATGTTTTGGAATATGGATGAGAAAAAAAAACCTTCCAGTAGGATGTTGTATTCTGAATCCAATTCGATATCCATGATAAATAATGCTTTGAATCCAGGGATTTTGGACAGATTCTAACCAAGATTTTTGAAAAAAAATGAAAATGCCTCCTACCTGTAGTACTGGATTGGGGGCCATACCTTCATGAAGTCTTAGAGGCTGGATTAGGTTTCTTATTCTGTTTGGATTTATTCAAATTTGAAGATGGTCTCCAGTAGAGACCCAAACAATTTATTTTATGGGAAAGAAAGAAATAGTAATCTAGATTTAGATACCATATCAGCATTTCATGATTTAAGGCGTAAAGCTATTCTGGTAAGGACAGCTAAAGACATATTTTTGATGTTTATTTTCATAATATCAAACACTGCATCACAAATAAAATTAATTTGCATATTGAAGAAAATTCAAGAGATTAGAACATACAGGGTCCGAAGACAACTGCTGAGCTAGACTGGATAGCCAGAAAGTAGAAGCAGCAGCTATGTCAGCAATAGATATAGCTTGTCTAAGAATATAACTAGTATGTAGATATGCCATTCTTAGATAAGATTTAAGTTTTCTATCTAAAGGGTCTTTAAAATAAGTAATGTCTTCTAAAGGAATAGTAGTGCGCTTAGCCAGAGTGGAAATGGCCCCATCAACTTTTGGAAACGTTTCCCCATAACGCAAGTTAGCAGCAGGTAAAGGATATCGTTTTTTAAACCTTGAAGAAGGGTTATGAGTGACACCTGGTTTAGACCATTCCTTAGCAATCATATCAGAGACAACATCAGGTACAGGAAACTCTCAGGGGAGATTGACAACAGTTTTATATACTGAATTCAAATGATTACAGGGTTTATCAATAGAAGGTTTAGTGACGGACTTCCTTCAAAAGAAAACGAATATGTTCAATTTTAAATAAAGAGGAATTTTAAGTTACTACGTCCGATGAGGAAACCTCACTGTTAGAGGAATCATCATTTAAAGATTCTTTTGCAGGTCAGTTCTTATATTACTAGTAGAAGGTAAAATTTGAACTGACCTTTCACACTTATTTGAAGGCGATAGTGCAGCCAAGGCCTTTGTAATGGCAGTAGCAATAAAATTTTCATTGCTGGAGGTACGCCATCTGCATCCATCTGTAAGACAGTAGGTGCATTAGTACATATAGAAACATCATTAGATTGATAGGTTTGCAATAAGAAATCTAAGCATAAGCTGCATTAATGAGCTGAAGAAGCTACTTCAATTGTTTTACAGCACACTTAGCTTTGGTAGAAAGGTGATCAACAGATTCAGTTCCTATGGTAACTTTAGTGACAGATTGGGGCTGCTCCATAATGGCAAAAAAATTTAAAAAATAAAGCTGCAATAAATACTATTATTACCCCCTTAAGGTAAGCTTTTTGAGGAAAAGGAAAAAATATGCCCCTTTATTATATAGCATTGCAAGGACGTTAAAAGCGCTAAGCAAATGAAGCCTAGAAAACAGTTAAAGTCAGATTGTGCAATTACAAATGCAAATCAAATAGTGAAGAAAAAAAAGTGCTAAAAGTCGCATGTATAATGCGTCTTAGAGACGTATGTGGTAGTAAGTTTGCACTTTTGTGGCGCAAAAAAATGAAAAAGCAATTTGCGCTTTTAAAGGCGCAATATTTGAAAAAGGTTGCAAAATTAAAGTGCACGGTCTGATGCCAAGAAGGCGGGCTTGCGTGCGCAGGTTTGTAAAAATTTTGTGTTGAGATTTTATGATCACATTATTGCATGTGAACTATTTGGCGCAATATGAAAGCAAGGGGAATAGTAAGAATCTGTCCCTGGGCCATTCATACACATAGTTATATTTATTTAAACGTTTGTTTTAAATTAAAAGTGTCCAACCCATAGCTGTGAGTGTCTATATAATAAAATATAAAACATACTTACCCATAGACACTTGTCCACTCATTGCAGACAGCCAAACCAGTACTGAAACATATCAGTAGAGGTAATGGAATAGGAGTATAACATCGATCTGTAAAGGGAGGCAGAATATGAATCCCTGCGACTGAATTTACAAAGAGCCCATGGAAAGATTTCCCGTGAGGCTAAAATATGGTGTCATAAGGCAGTACTCCCTTCACTTCCCTCTGTATATGCTCTGAAGCACCTTTCACTGGAGAAATCAAGCACATCATCATGCTTCAACCACCTCCAACGGAGGTAAAGTTAAAAACTGAGGTATGTGTGAAGTGGATTTTTTTTTTTATAGGCTTTTGAGGTTTGGGAAACATTGCCTCCTCCTGGTAGGAAAGTATATCCCATACATATCAACTCGTGGACTCTCGCAACCTATATGAAAGGAATATTTTGAAAATTGAATATTCTAGAAGCTGTTGTTGGTGATAATTGCCCTAACATATACATGATATAATACAACTAGCCAGCTAGATGAAACTCACTGACTATTTACTAATCAGATTAACTTAGGAGTGACTTCACGCATGAGAGTATACTTGCCTCTTCTTGATGACTGCGGTTGGATGATCTGAGAGATGTTAGTCCTTTTTCCATATCCTCCATATTGTCTGTGCAAGGAAGCGAGTCTACAATGATGCTGCACCAGACACGAGGTCCAAATTGCTCACCTTTATGAGCCAGCCGCCAGTGGGAGGTATAGGTTCCTTCTAAAGCTGGTGCTATGAATTCTACAGACAGAACTCCCACTTGCCCTGGAAGTAGGGATGGGACTGTGGCATCTTTTCGAGAAGAGGATGCAAGCGTTAAGTTGCCCCACATGAAGTTTAACTAGTGGAAAGATGAAAGAGGAGTCATGATGGATGGAAAACAATGTATAAGAGTATTTTATTAGTAGTACACTAATGTCCCTTGGTAACAGTATTTGACCCCAACAACCAGGTTAAACATATAGTTAAACTCATACAGAAAGAAGTGCTCAACCAGGAATGGATAACAGCTCAGTAGCTTGTTCTAGGGTGACTTACCAACTGGGAGCAGCATCTTTTAGACCAATTGTGCTTTTTACAGAGGAGACTTTTCCTAAAGTATATCAGTCTGATCTTGCCTAAAAAAGGTCAGTCCAGCCCCAAAATACCAGGCAATCCTCCTCTAAACAAGGAACATAGCAACCCCAAGTGATTGTTTAGGTCTTCTCTGGGCCTCATCACTGATTTGCAGCTATATCCCTCTAAACATAAAGGGCAGGGAATCACAGGTGTTCCCAGGTGGTGAACCATCAAAGAACAAGCTACTGAGCTGTTTATTATTCATGTTTGAACGCTTCTCTCTGTATATATTTGTGTTATGACCCTAGAAAAAGTCTCCCTAAGGGTGATAGGGGAAACCAGACATGAACACCCTGCCCAATGTGCCTAGGAGGTATAATGGCTGCACCTCAATGACTAGGCCCACAGAAGGCCAAAACAATTGTCTAGGGTTGATGTGTCCCTTGTTCAGAGGAAGATTGCCTGGTATTTCGGCCTACCAAAGAACAAGTTACTACTTGTTTATTCCTGGTTGACCACTTCTCTTTGATTGACACTGGGTGTGCTGCATAGTATATGTATACGTCTAATGAAGAAAGCAAAAGCAGCGGTTTAAAACTTTACTTTTAATACAAAAGGCTTAAAATCCCATGGTATAGCATCACAGTCAGTATTCAGCAATACAGTTTACGTGTTTCGGCGCTGAGCCGTACTCATAACTGTTAAAAGGTATACTATACACACCTCCTTAAAAAGGGTGTGCTAAATACCAATTGGTTAAAAAGGTGAAACACCTCCTTAACACATACACGGAATAAAAGTATACAATACTTAAATATTACAACAGTATCTATACAATACATTATCTCTCCTCAGCTGGCAGAATTGATGACATTGTTATCCAATTGAGGGATTCAGGTTAAAGTGAAAAACAGGATAAAAAAAGAATAGAAAAAAAAAAAAGAGCAAAAAAAAAAAAGAGAGAAAATACATAAAGCAATAGATCCAAGCAGAGTCAGGTGGAAAGGTGCCATAATAATACCATATACCAGAGTACAGCTTTCTTAGATATAATAGAACCTGCTGTGTCGGCTATATAGATATGATACATATATACTTTAAAAATCACACTAAAAGGTAAGTGACATGAAACAAAATATCTATGTATTATACTGATTACTATAAACAGCGTCTAGAGCTACTCTGGGTCCTGACTTCCAAAGATTTCGAATTAAGGCGATTTCCTACGAAACCACAATTATTTTGAGTTTGAGGGGGTGTTCTATCTCCAGAGATGTGGGACAGCTATGGTAGAAAAATTTGCCCCTTCCTATGCCAACCTATATATGGGTTGGTGGGAGCTGTCCCACATTTTTGGAGATTAAAACCCCTTCAGAGCCCATATAATTTACTAAAGGCGATTTATTGATGATCTCCTGTTTATTTGGCAGGGAGATAGAGCCAGTATGCTTGGATTTATAAGCTATATTAACAACAACATGAACCTCATGTTTACTCATGAGATACAAGAGACGTCGTCAACTTCCTAGATATAACGTTGAAGGGCGATAAAGAGGACCACATTGAGACCAGCATATATAGAAAGCCCATATCTGGCAATTCTGTTCTCCATGCCAGTAGATGCCACCCAAAACATGTGACCTACGCTATAGCCAAAGGGCAACTGATCAGGTAAAAAAACTTAAATTATGCTTAACTGCTAATTTTCTTTTCTTCTGACAGGAAGAGTCCACAGCTGCATTCATTACTTTTTGGAATGCAGAATCTGGCCACCAGGAGGAGGCAAAGACACCCCAGCCAAAGGCTTAAATACCTCTCCCACTTCCCTCATCCCATAGTCATTCTGCCAAGGAAACAAGGAACAGTAGGATAAAAAGAGTCCACAGCTGCATTTGAAATAGCTGATTTAGCCTGTGGTATCCAAATATATATATATATATATATATATATATATATATATATATATATATATATATATATATATATAGTAAAACAGTTATGGATCCCACGGACGGACTCCGTGTTGCAGCAAGGACCCAAATGAAGCAGGCACACAGGTTTTTTCAAAAACACTCCGGTTTATTGGCAAAGTTGTTTACCAAACGTTTCGGCTCACACACGAGCCTTTGTCAATGGTGTACATCCGTGGGATCCATAACTGTTTTACTGTTTGTTTCTCCCTAGTGAGAGCACCAGGTAGCTGACATACTCGTGAGTGCCGTTCACCTCTGCAACTTTATATATATATATATATATATATATATATATATATATATATATATATATATAATCTGGACAAGGATAAGCACTCACTGGATTTAAACACAACAAATTATTTAATAAATAATTTGTTGTGTTTAAATCCAGCGAGTGCTTATCCTTGTCCAGATTGAATATTTCGTTAAGCACCCACCCTGGTCTGTGTTTGGGTTGGCAAGTGAGTGCGCACTTATTTGGCGGCCCCTTCAAAGGGCACCATAGCCTGAAAAACCCAACACCCTACAAAAAACTGGAAGGACGGGTTAGAAACCTGAAAGGACCCAGTAAGTGAACATCAGGTAAATAACCTACAAAGCCAAGCTAAAGACCACTCAGATCCCTAGATCCATCAAGCACAAAAAAAACCCAAGGAGCCAAGTCCCGCAGGCTTTCCGATCACACAAAGATAACCCTCGTCTCGAAGTAGGGACCTACACCTAGCCTCGAGGGAGAAAACGGAGGACCCATAAGATGTCTAAAGGACCACCAACGAAGGAAAGAAACCTTGAAACCACTAAGGCGAACCTTGCTAAAGACAACCGCCCAGGGAAGAACGGTCTAGAATGGCAAGGACCAGGGATCAACACCAGACCTAAAAAAAGTGCCATCACGAAAAAATCCCAAGGTTTAACGTCAGATCCCTGACACAAAACCATACGACTTAAGGTGCCACAAGGAAGCCACAAGCTCCCCACTGAACCCTAGAATAGCAGACACAGTAGCTAAACTAGTCAAACATAGGTAGGAAACCCACTTACACTAAAAAAAATTCGGAAGATGTAGACAAGGATGAGTATCTCATCAGAGAAAAAGCTATCTCGTGACAAGAACTCACAAACTCCAGCTTCAAGACAGCAAAGCTGACCTTAAGCCAATATGGGAGACTATCCCACAGAGAATGCTGCAAAAAATCTAGACGACACGCTAGACATCCAACACCAGCAGCATGAGCGACCAGTGGAGGGATGAACACTGTGACCCCCCACCAAGGCAGGAACGAGGTTAAAGAGCTGCCACCGCAGGATCAACTTCAACCCTCTGCCACTAGGCAGGGAGATAACCCTTAGGCCACTTAGACCTGCAGCGACTGGAAGCTCAAGACTCAACAGAGCAGCCAGATCCCAGACCCCCCTTCTGAGGTAACAGACCCAGTCCAAAAAATTGGCAACGTCCAAATACAAGAATACAAAATTCTACAGACCACACCACAGAAGAAAAAAGGGGGGCCTCAAGGAAAACAACTCTGACCATTATTTAAATTAGCTTGACAGGACAGAAGACTTTGGGCTCAGGGTCCAGAACCCCTACACAGCTCCCTTCATAAAAAGGATCAATACCCTTAAGGGAGATAGGACACAGAACTACAGCTTCCCAGTACCAGAACCCAGCCCTATAACCTCTTGCACGCAAAGGAGGGCAGCACCCTTCGGAAAACGAGAAGAGATAAGCTATGAGGCCTCATGGACACTGAACCACTGCAAGACCTCCCCGAAGGAGGGTAAACTTAAAAGGAACCGCTTCCCCAGCCAGAGGCTTGGTGAAGAGAGAAAGAATTGGTAAAAACCATTAAAAGGATACCAACAGCTCAGTTGAAACCAACCCACAAGCTTACATCAAGGTGCAATAGCTGCCCCTGACAACAAAACTAGCACTCAGGCAGATACCAAATTGTCCCTGAAGGGACAAGCGGAAGATGTAGAACCTAAAGCCTTGAAGCCGATTTTAAAACAGCTTGCGAACACACATTCAAGGTGCCAATAGCTGCAGCTGGTTTCACCTAGGACCGATCCAGATCCAGACCCCGAAACTCAGACAAGAGACATGGCCATAAGCCAGACCCCCAGAACCCGAGACCGGTCGATGTTCGAACCCCATAAGGACCATCCAGTGATAACATACGGAGGAATGCCCCCTGCAGTGCACTCCCATATCCCAATGTCCCTGGACATTGGACTCTTGAAAGAGCTACAAACCAAAAGAGGCCAAGGAGCCACCTTAACAGGTCTAAGAGGGCAACCTGAAGTTTTACTCTGCTGTAAACCCAAAGAGATAGACCTCTTAGAGAGTCGAAAAGGAACACCCCCCTCTAAAGACCACGGGATTACAAGGGACAGGCTCCAAACCAGTCCATAGGATGAGAAGAGAATAATATTTCCAAAAAACCCTTACGGCATCAGTCTCCCGGAAATCCTGTATCTCACAGGAAAACACAGTAAGAGCCTCACAAATCCTGGCAGACGAGGCGACCAGAGGAGAATGCCAAATGAAAAACAAAAGGGGAAAAACCCCAACCCCTGTGCTCCCATAGGGGAGTGTGCAACATATTAAAAGGAGGAAGTAACAAGCCTCCTTAATAACCCTCAGCAACCTACGAGAGGTGCCTGGGACGATTCACAAATAACAGAATTTATGTTTACCTGATAAATTTCTTTCTCCAACGGTGTGTCCGGTCCACGGCTTCATCCTTACTTGTGGGATATTCCCTTCCCCTACAGGAAATGGCAAAGAGAGCACCCAGCAAGAGCTGTCCATATAGCTCCCCCTCTGGCCCCACCCCCCAGTCATTCGACCGACGGTTAGGAGAAAAAGGAGAAACTATAGGGTGCCGTGGTGACTGTAGTGTATAAAGAAATAAAATTTTCAAACCTGATTAAAAACCAGGGCGGGCCGTGGACCGGACACACCGTTGGAGAAAGAAATTTATCAGGTAAACATAAATTCTGTTTTCTCAAACATTGGTGTGTCCGGTCCACGGCTTCATCCTTACTTGTGGGAACCAATACCAAAGCTTTAGGACACGGATGAAGGGAGGGAGCAAACCAGGTTACCTAAACGGAAGGCACCACGGCTTGCAAAACCTTTCTCCCAAAAATAGCCTCCGAAGAAGCATAAGTATCAAATTTGTAAAATTTGGCAAAAACATAATTTATGCTTACCTGATAAATTTATTTCTCTTATAGTGTATTCAGTCCACAGGTCATCCATTACTTATGGGATTATATCTCCTTCCCAACAGGAAGTTGCAAGAGGATCACCCAAGCAGAGCTGCTACATAGCTCCTCCCCTCACATGTCATATCCAGTCATTCGACCGAAACAAGACAAGAAAGGAGAAACCATAGGGTGCAGTGGTGACTGGAGTTTTAATTAAAATTTAGATCTGCCTTAAAAAGACAGGGCGGGCCGCGGACTGAATACACTACAAGAGAAATAAATTTATCAGGTAAGCATAAATTATGTTTTCTCTTGTTAAGTGTATTCAGTCCACGGGTCATCCATTACTTATGGGATACCAATACCAAAGCTAAAGTACACGGATGATGGGAGGGACAAGGCAGGAACTTTAAACGGAAGGAACCACTGCCTGAAGAACCTTTCTCCCAAAAACAGCCTCCGAAGAAGCAAAAGTGTCAAATTTTGAAAATTTTGAAAAGGTATGAAGCGAAGACCAAGTCGCAGCCTTGCAAATCTGTTCAACAGAGGCCTCATTTTTAAAGGCCCAGGTGGAAGCCACAGCTCTAGTGGAATGAGCTGTAATTCTTTCAGGGGGCTGCTATCCAGCAGTCTCATAGGCTAAACGTATTATGCTACGAAGCCAAAAGGAGAGGTAGCCGAAGCTATTTGACCTCTCCTCTGTCCAGAGTAAACGACAAACAGGGAAGAAGTTTGACGAGAATCTTTAGTTGCCTGTAAATAGAACTTCAGGGCACGGATTACGTCCAGATTATGCAAAAGTCGTTCCTTCTTTGAACAAGGGTTAGGACACAATGATGGAACAACAATCTCTTGATTGATATTCCTGTTAGAAACTACCTTAGGTAAGAACCCAGGTTTAGTACGCAGAACTACCTTGTCTGAATGGAAAATCAGATAAGGAGAATCACAATGTAAGGCAGATAACTCAGAGACTCTTCGAGCCGAGGAAATAGCCATCAAAAACAGAACTTTCCAAGATAACAGCTTAATATCAATGGAATGAAGGGGTTCAAACGGAACACCTTGAAGAACTTTAAGAACAAAGTTTAAGCTCCACGGCGGAGCAACAGTCTTAAACACTGGCTTAATCCTAGCCAAAGCCTGACAAAAAGCCTGAACGTCTGGAACGTCTGCCAGACGTTTATGTAAAAGAATAGACAGAGCAGAAATCTGTCCCTTTAACGAACTAGCAGATAAGCCCTTTTCTAAACCCTCTTGTAGAAAAGACAATATCCTAGGAATCCTAACCTTACTCCATGAGTAACTCTTGGATTCACACCAATATAAAAATTTACGCCATATCTTATGGTAAATTTTTCTGGTAACAGGTTTCCGAGCCTGTATTAAGGTATCAATAACAGACTCCGAGAAGCCACGCTTTGATAGAATCAAGCGTGCAATCTCCATGCAGTCAGCCTCAGAGAAATTAGATTTGGATGGTTGAAAGGACCCTGAATTAGAAGGTCCTGCCTCAGAGGCAGAGACCATGGTGAACAGGACGACATGTCCACTAGGTCTGCATACCAGGTCCTGCGTGGCCACGCAGGCGCTATCAGAATCACCGATGCTCTCTCCTGTTTGATCTTGGCAATCAGCCGAGGAAGCAGCGGAAATGGTGGAAACACATATGCCATGTTGAAAACCCAAGGGGCTGCTAGAGCATCTATCAGCGCCGCTCCCGGGTCCCTGGACCTGGATCCGTAACAAGGAAGTTTGGCAAGACGCCATGAGATCCAGTTCTGGTATGCCCCAACGATGAATCAGTTGAGCGAAGACCTCCGGATGAAGTTCCCACTCCCCCGGATGAAAAGTCTGGCGACTTAGAAAGTCCGCCTCCCAGTTCTCCACGCCTGGGATATAGATCGCTGACAGGTGGCAAGAGTGAGACTATGCCCAGCGAATTATCTTTGAGACTTCCAACATCGCTAGGGAACTCCTGGTTCCCCCTTGATGGTTGATGTAAGCCACAGTCGTGATGTTGTCCGACTGAAATCTGATGAACCTCAGTGTTGCTAACTGAGGCCAAGCTAGAAGAGCATTGAATATTGCTCTTAACTCCAGAATATTTATTGGGAGGAGTTTCTCCTCCTGAGTCCACGATCCCTGAGCCTTCAGGGAGTTCCAGACTGCGCCCCAACCTAGAAGGCTGGCATCTGTTGTTACAATCGTCCAATCTGGCCTGCGAAAGGTCATCCCTTTGGACAGATGGAGTCGAGAAAGCCACCAGAGAAGAGAATCCCTGGTCTCTTGATCCAGATTTATTAGAGGGGACAAATCTGAGTAATCCCCATTCCACTGACTTAGCATGCATAATTGCAGCGGTCTGAGATGCAGGCGCGCAAAAGGTACTATGTCCATTGTCGCTACCATTAAGCCGATTACTTCCATGCACTGAGCTACTGACGGGTGTGGAATGGAATGAAGGGCACGGCAAGCATTTAGAAGTTTTGATAACCTGGACTCCGTCAGGTAAATTTTCATCTCTATAGAATCTATAAGAGTCCCTAGGAAGGGAACCCTTGTGAGTGGTAATAGAGAACTCTTTTCCACGTTCACCTTCCACACATGCGACCTCAGAAATGCCAGAACTATCTCTGTATGAGACTTGGCAATTTGAAAACTTGATGCTTGTATCAGAATGTCGTCTAGGTACGGAGCCACTGCTATGCCTTGCGGTCTTAGCACCGCCAGAAGTGAGCCCAGAACCTTTGTAAAAATTCTCGGGGCCGTAGCTATCCCGAAGGGAAGAGCTACAAACTGGTAATGCCTGTCTAGAAAGGCAAATCTTAGGTACCGATAATGATCTTTGTGAATCGGTATGTGAAGGTAGGCATCCTTTAAGTCCACTGTGGTCATATACTGACCCTCTTGGATCATGGGTAGGATGGTTCGAATAGTTTCCATTTTGAATGATGGAACCCTTAGGAATTTGTTTAAGATTTTTAGGTCCAAGATTGGTCTGAAGGTTCCCTCTTTCTTGGGAACCACAAACAGATTTGAGTAAAATCCTTGCCCTTGTTCCGTCCGCGGAACTGGGTGGATCACCCCCATTAGTAAGAGGTCTTGTACACAGCGTAGAAACGCCTCTTTCTTTATTTGGTTTGCTGATAACCTTGAAAGATGAAATCTCCCTTGTGGAGGAGAAGCTTTGAAGTCCAGAAGATATCCCTGAGATATGATTTCCAACGCCCAGGGATCCTGGACATCTCTTGCCCAAGCCTGGGCGAAGAGAGAAAGTCTGCCCCCCACTAGATCCGTTTCCGGATAGGGGGCCCTCTCTTCATGCTGTCTTAGGGGCAGAAGTAGGTTTTCTGGCCTGTTTGCCCTTGTTCCAGGACTGGTTAGCTTTCCAGCCCTGTCTGTAACGAGCAACAGTTCCTTCCTGTTTTGGAGTGGAGGAAGTTGATGCTGCTCCTGCCTTGAAGTTACGAAAGGTACGAAAATTAGACTGTTTGGCCTTTGATTTGGCCCTGTCCTGAAGAAGAGTATTACCCTTACCTCCAGTAATGTCAGCAATAATTTCTTTCAAGCCGGGCCCGAATAAGGTCTGCCCTTTGAAAGGAATATTAAGCGATTTAGAAGTCACGTCAGCTGACCAGGATTTAAGCCATAGCGCTCTGCGCGCTTGGATGGCGAATCCGGAGTTCTTAGCCGTTAGTTTGGTTAAATGTACAACGGCATCAGAAACAAATGCGTTAGCTAGCTTAAGTGCTTTAAGTTTGTCCATAATCTCATCCAATGGAGCTGTGCGAATGGCCTCTTCCAGAGACTCAAACCAGAATGCCGCAGCAGCAGTGACAGGCGCAATGCATGCAAGGGGCTGTAAGATAAAACCTTGTTGAACAAACATTTTCTTAAGGTAACCTTCTAATTTTTTTATCCATTGGATCCGAAAAAGCACAACTATCCTCCACCGGGATAGTGGTACGCTTAGCTAAAGTAGAAACTGCTCCCTCCACCTTAGGGGCCGTCTGCCATAAGTCTCGTGTGGTGGCGTCTATTGGAAACATTTTCCTAAATATAGGAGGAGGGGAAAAGGGCACACCGGGTCTATCCCACTCCTTGCTAATAATCTCTGTAAGCCTTTTAGGTATAGGAAAAACGTCAGTACACACCGGCACCGCATAGTATCTATCCAGCCTACATAATTTCTCTGGAATTGCAACCGTGTTACAATCATTCAGAGCCGCTAATACCTCCCCTAGCAATACACAGAGTTTCTCAAGCTTAAATTTAAAATTAGAAATCTCTGAATCCAGTCTCCCTGGATCAGATCCGTCACCCACAGAATGAAGCTCTCCGTCCTCATGTTCTGCAAATTGTGACGCAGTATCGGACATGGCTCTCACATCATCAGCGCGCTCTGTCCTTAACCCAGAGCTATCGCGCTTGCCTCTTAATTCTGGCAATTTAGATAATACTTCTGTCATAACCGTAGCCATGTCTTGCAAAGTGATTTGTATGGGCCTCTCTGATGTACTTGGCGCCACAATATCACGCGCCTCCTGAGCGGGAGGCGAAGGTACTGACACGTGAGGAGAGTTAGTCGGCATAACTTCCCCCTCGTTGTCTGGTGATAATTTCTTTACAGGTAAAGACTGACTTTTATTTAAAGTGACATCAATGCATTTAGTACACATATTTCTATGGGGCTCCACATTGCCCTTCAAACATAGTGAACAAACAGATTCATCTGTGTCAGACATGTTTAAACAGACTAGCAATGAGACTAGCAAGCTTGGAAAATACTTTCAAATAAATTTACAAGCAATATAAAAAACGCTACTGCGCCTTTAAAAAGCACAAAAAGCTGTCACAGTTGAAATAACAATGAACCAAATTAGTTATAGCAACCAAATTTTTACAGCAAATGTATTAAGTTAGCAAAGTATTGCACCCACCAGCAAATGGATGATTAACCCCTTAATACCCAAAAACGGATAATCAGTTTAACAATTAACGTTTTTATCACAGTCAAACACACTGTCACAGGTCTGCTGTGACTGATTACCTCCCTTAAAATGAATTTTGAAGACCCCTGAGCTCTCTAGAGACGTCCTGGATCATGGAGGAAGAAGCAGGAAGACTGTGACTAAATTTTTACTGCGCAAAAAAGCGCTAAAATAGGCCCCTCCCACTCATATTACAACAGTGGGAAACCTCAGTTAACTGTTTCTATGCAGAAAGTACCTCACAAAAACGATTAACATGCCAGTAAATGTTTTAACATCCATTTTAAAGCTTATGTAGTGTTATTAATAAGCAGTCGCTTCTACTGCAGTTAAGGCTCATACATTACTTCAGTATTCACAGTATTTTCTTAGTCAATCCCATTCCTCAGAAAATTACTTCAGTTCACATACACTCATCAGCCTGATACCAGTTGCTACTACTGCATTTAAGGCTGTACTTACATTACATCGGTATCAGCAGTATTTTCTTAGTCAATTCCATTCCTTAGAAAAATAATTTACTGCACATACCTCGTTTGCAGGGGGCCCCGCATGCTATTCCCTTTTCTGAAGTTACCCCACTCCTCAGAATGTGTGAGAACAGCCAGTGGATCTTAGTTACTTCTAGTAAGATAATAGAAAACGCAGGCAGATTCTTCTTCCAAATACTGCCTGAGAACAAACAGCACACTCCGGTGCCATTTAAAATAACAAACTTTTGATTGAAGAAATAAACTAAGTATAAAAAACACCACAGACCTCTCACAACGACCTATCTAGTTGAGTTGCAAGAGAATGACTGGATATGACATGTGAGGGGAGGAGCTATGTAGCAGCTCTGCTTGGGTGATCCTCTTGCAACTTCCTGTTGGGAAGGAGATATAATCCCATAAGTAATGGATGACCCGTGGACTGAATACACTTAACAAGAGAAAGTATGCAGAGAAGACCAAGTCGCTGCCTTACAGATCTGATCAACAGAAGCCTCGTTCTTGAAGGCCCATGTGGAAGCCACAGCTCTAGTAGAATGAGCTGTAATTCGTTCAGGAGGCTGCCGTCCGGCAGTCTCATAAGCCAATCGGATCATGCTTTTCAGCCAAAAAGAAAGAGAGGTAGCAGTAGCTTTCTGCCCTCTCCTCTTACCAGAATACACAACAAACAAGGATGTCTGCCTGAAATCCTTTGTTGCTTCTAAATAGAACTTTAAAGCACGGACCACATCTAGATTGTGTAACAAGCGTTCCTTCTTTGAAACTGGATTCGAACACAGCGAAGGAACAACAATTTCCTGGTTAATATTCCTGTTGGAAACGACCTTTGGAAGAAAACCAGGCTTGGTACGTAAAACTACCTTATCTGTATGGAATACCAGATAGGGAGAAGTACACTGCAAAGCAGATAATTCAGAAACTCTTCTAGCAGAAGAAATAGCAACCAAAAACAGAACTTTCCAAGATAGTAACTTAATATCTATGGAATGCATGGGTTCAAACGGAACCCCCTGAAGAACTGAAAGAACTAAATTTAGACTCCAAGGAGGAGTCATGGGTCTGTAAACAGGCTTGATTCTAACTAACGCCTGTACAAACGCCTGTACATCTGGCACTGCTGCCAGACGTTTGTGTAACAAAACAGACAGAGCAGATATCTGTCCTTTTAAGGAACTAGCTGACAAACCTTTATCCAGACCTTCTTGGAGAAAGGAAAGTATCCTAGGAATTTTAATTTTACTCCAAGGGAATCCCTTGGATTCACACCAACGGATATATTTTTGCCATATCTTATGGTAAATCTTCCTAGTTACAGGTTTTCTGGCTTGAACCAGAGTATCTATGACTGTATCTGAAAACCCACGCTTAGATAGAATCAAGCGTTCAATTTCCAAGCAGTCAGTTGGAGAGAGACTAGATTTGGATGTTCTAACGGACCTTGTACTAGAAGATCCTGCCTCAAAGGTAGCTTCCATGGTGGAGCCGATGACATATTCACCAGGTCTGCATACCAAGTCCTGCGTGGCCACGCAGGGGCTATTAGAATCACCGAAGCCTGCTCCTGTTTGATCCTGGCTACAAGCCTGGGAAGGAGAGGGAACGGTGGAAATACATAAGCTAGGTTGAACGACCAAGGCGCCACTAATGCATCCACCAGTGTCGCCTTGGGATCCCTGGATCTGGACCCGTATCGAGGAACCTTTGCGTTCTGGCGAGACGCCATCAGATCATATCTGGAATGCCCCATAGTTGAGTTAACTGGGCAAAAACCTCCGGGTGGAGTTCCCACTCCCCCGGATGAAAAGTCTGACGACTCAAATAATCCGCCTCCCAGTTGTCCACTCCTGGGATGTGAATTGCAGATAGGTGGCAGGAGTGATCCTCCGCCCATTTGATGATCTTGGATACCTCTCTCATAGCTAAGGAACTCTTTGTTCCCCCCTGATAATTGATGTACGCTACAGTCGTCATGTTGTCCGACTGGAACCTTATGAATTTGGCCTTTGCTAGGTGAGGCCACGCCAGGAGCGCATTGAATATCGCTCTCAGTTCTAAAATGTTTATTGGAAGAAGAGACTCTTCTCGAGACCATAGATCTTGAGCTTTCAGAGAGTCCCAGACCGCACCCCAGCCTAAGAGACTGGCGTCGGTCGTGACAATGACCCACTCTGGTCTGCGGAAACTCATTCCCTGAGACATGTGATCGTGAGACAACCACAAGCGGAAAGAATCCCTGGTTACCTGGTCTACTTGAATCTGGGGAGACAAGTCTGCATAGTCCCCATTCCACTGATTGAGCATGCACAGTTGTAATGGTCTTAGATGAATTTGAGCAAAAGGAACTATGTCCATTGCTGCAACCATCAATCCTACTACTTCCATGCACTGAGCTATGGAAGGCTGAAGAATAGAGTGAAGAACTTGACAAGCGTTTAGAAGCTTTGACTTTCTGACCTCTGTCAGAAAGATCTTCATTTCTAAAGAATCTATTATTGTTCCCAAAAAGGGAACTCTTGTTGATGGGGACAGGGAACTCTTTTCTACGTTCACCTTCCACCCGTGAGATCTGAGAAAGGCTAGAACAATGTCTGTATGAGCCTTTGCTTTGGAAAGAGACGACGCTTGGATTAGAATGTCGTCTAGGTAAGGTGCTACAGCAATGCCCCTCGGTCGTAGAACCACTAGAAGGGACCCTAGCACCTTTGTGAAGATTCTGGGAGCAGTGGCTAAACCGAACGGAAGAGCCACAAACTGGTAATGTTTGTCCATAAAGGCGAACCTCAGGAACTGATGATGATCTTTGTGGATAGGAATATGCAGGTACGCATCCTTTAAGTCCACGGTAGTCATATATTGACCCTCCTGGATTGTTGGTAAAATTGTCCGAATGGTTTCCATTTTGAATGATGGAACTCTGAGGAATTTGTTTAGAATTTTTAGATCCAGAATTGGCCTGAAAGTTCCCTCTTTTTTGGGAACTACAAACAGGTTTGAGTAAAAACCCAGACCTTGTTCCGCTGTTGGAACTGGGTTTATCACTCCCATTTTCAATAGGTCTCCTACGCAATGTAAGAATGCCTGTCTCTTTATCTGGTCTGAAGATAAGCGAGACATGTGGAACCTTCCCCTTGGAGGAAGTTCCTTGAACTCTAGAAGATACCCCTGAGAGACTATTTCTAGTGCCCAGGGATCCGGAACGTCTCTTGCCCAAACCTGAGCGAAGAGAGAAAGTCTGCCCCCTACTAGATCCGGTCCCGGATCGGGGGCTACCCCTTCATGCTGTCTTGGTAGCAGCAGCAGGCTTCTTGGCCTGTTTACCCTTGTTCCAGCCTTGCAATGGTTTCCATGCTGGCTTAGGCTGGGAAGAGTTGCCTTTTTGTCTGGAGGCCGCAGAGTTAGGATTCGGTCCATTCCTGAAATTGCGAAAGGAACGAAAATTAGATTTGTTCTTAGCCTTGAAAGGCCTATCCTGTGGGAGGGCATGTCCCTTTCCACCGGTAATGTCTGAAATAATCTCTTTCAATTCCGACCCGAAAAGGGTCTTACCCTTGAAAGGAATATTAAGCAATTTATTCTTGGACGACACATCCGCCGACCAGGATTTTAGCCAAAGCGCTCTGCGCGCCACTATTGCAAACCCTGAATTTTTCGCCGCTAACTTAGCCAATTGGAAAGCGGCTTCCAAAATAAAGGAATTAGCCAACTTTAGTGCGTGAATTCTGTCCATGACTTCATCATATGGAGTCTCTTTTTGGAGTGAATTTTCTAGTTCCTCGAACCAAAAATACGCTGCCGTGGTGACAGGAATAAGGCACGAGATTGGTTGAAGCAGGAAACCTTGCTGAACAAATATCTTTTTCAGCAATCCTTTCAACTGTTTATTCATAGGATCTTTAAAAGCGCAAATGTCCTCAATAGGAATAGTTGTGCGCTTAGCTAACGTTGACACTGCCCCCTCAACCATAGGAACCGTTTGCCATGCGTCCCTTCTGGGGTCAACAATGGGGAACATTTTCTTGAATATAGGAGGTGGAACAAAAGGAATACCTGGCTTTTCCCACTCCTTAGTCACTATATCCGCCACCCGCTTGGGTATCGGAAAGGCATCAGTGTGCACTGGGACCTCTAAGAATTTGTCCATCTTGCACAATTTCTCTGGAATTACCAAAGAATCACAGTCATCAAGAGTAGTTAGGACCTCCTTAAGCAGGGCGCGGAGATGTTCTAACTTAAATTTAAATGTTATGACATCAGTGTCTGCCTGCCGAGAAACTTTTCCGGAATCAGAAATTTCCCCCTCAGACAGGCCGTCCCTCACAGCCAATTCAGATTGATGTGAGGGTATAACTGATAAATTGTCCTCAGCGCCAACCTGCTCATCTTCTGTATTTAAAACTGAGCTGTCACGCTTTCTAGGGTAGGATGGCAGTTTGGATAACAGATTTGCTATAGAATTATCCATTACTGCTGTTAATTGTTGCATAGTAACAAGCATTGGCACGCTAGATGTACTAGGTATCGCCTGCGCGGGCAAAACTGGCGTTGACACAGAAGGAGAGGATGAAGAACTATCCCCACTACCTTCATTAGAAGAATCATCTTGGGCAATCTTATTCAATGTGGCAGTACTGTCCATACTTTGTTTGGACGCTATGACACAATTTGCGCATACATTAATTGGGGGAACCACCTTGGCTTTCATACACACAGAACATAAGCCATCTGAAGGTATAGACATGTTAGACAGAATTTGGCAGGCTAATAATGCAATAAAAACGTTTTTAAAGAAAAGCATGTTAGACAGAATTTGGCAGGCTAATAATGCAATAAAAATGTTTTTAAAGAAAAGCGTTACTGTCCCTTTAAATAATAAACAGGCACACTTTATTTCTGATATATTGAAAAACAATGAAGGCAATGTTCGATTTTTACAAAATTTTTACCCCAGAGTCCTAATGCCTTGAAAGTATTGCACCCCAAGTTTCAAGACTTTAACCCTTAAAATGAGCAAACCTGAGCTATTTGTTCAATTAGACAATTTTAGTACACTACAATCACAGCCACAGCCTTGCTGCGGCTCTATACCTTCCCTGAGAGTTATTCAGCAATGAAATAAACCTTCCAGAGTCCGTTTTAGTATGCCACAGGACCCCTCACATGAAGCTGCATGCACTGCCATGGAAGTAAACTGCGCAATTGAGGCGCGAAAACGGGGCCTCCTTCCTCTGCATACCAGAGTGAAGGGGCCTTTCTGACTGAAATAGCAATCTAACTAAATGCCAGGCGATAAAAACGTTCCCAAAATGCTTTTAAGTGCACAAAACACTCTAAATGCCATTAAAATATGAAATAAAACGGGGGCGGAGCTAGCTCTTAAGTCGGATGGTCGCATTTTTCAGAAGCTCTAGCTATACTATTTGTAAAATTAAGTTTGCCGATCATAAAGACTTTTCAACTATAACAATTTCAACGCTCTAGGGGCTCAGGAGACTATGCAGTTCGGTTTTGTGGAGGAAAAAACACAACATTGGCTGAACAAATATCTTTTTCAGCAATCCTTTCAACTGTTTATTCATAGGATCTTTAAAAGCGCAAATGTCCTCAATAGGAATAGTTGTGCGCTTAGCTAACGTTGACACTGCCCCCTCAACCATAGGAACCGTTTGCCATGCGTCCCTTCTGGGGTCAACAATGGGGAACATTTTCTTGAATATAGGAGGTGGAACAAAAGGAATACCTGGCTTTTCCCACTCCTTAGTCACTATATCCGCCACCCGCTTGGGTATCGGAAAGGCATCAGTGTGCACTGGGACCTCTAAGAATTTGTCCATCTTGCACAATTTCTCTGGAATTACCAAAGAATCACAGTCATCAAGAGTAGTTAGGACCTCCTTAAGCAGGGCGCGGAGATGTTCTAACTTAAATTTAAATGTTATGACATCAGTGTCTGCCTGCCGAGAAACTTTTCCGGAATCAGAAATTTCCCCCTCAGACAGGCCGTCCCTCACAGCCAATTCAGATTGATGTGAGGGTATAACTGATAAATTGTCCTCAGCGCCAACCTGCTCATCTTCTGTATTTAAAACTGAGCTGTCACGCTTTCTAGGGTAGGATGGCAGTTTGGATAACAGATTTGCTATAGAATTATCCATTACTGCTGTTAATTGTTGCATAGTAACAAGCATTGGCACGCTAGATGTACTAGGTATCGCCTGCGCGGGCAAAACTGGCGTTGACACAGAAGGAGAGGATGAAGAACTATCCCCACTACCTTCATTAGAAGAATCATCTTGGGCAATCTTATTCAATGTGGCAGTACTGTCCATACTTTGTTTGGACGCTATGACACAATTTGCGCATACATTAATTGGGGGAACCACCTTGGCTTTCATACACACAGAACATAAGCCATCTGAAGGTATAGACATGTTAGACAGAATTTGGCAGGCTAATAATGCAATAAAAACGTTTTTAAAGAAAAGCATGTTAGACAGAATTTGGCAGGCTAATAATGCAATAAAAATGTTTTTAAAGAAAAGCGTTACTGTCCCTTTAAATAATAAACAGGCACACTTTATTTCTGATATATTGAAAAACAATGAAGGCAATGTTCGATTTTTACAAAATTTTTACCCCAGAGTCCTAATGCCTTGAAAGTATTGCACCCCAAGTTTCAAGACTTTAACCCTTAAAATGAGCAAACCTGAGCTATTTGTTCAATTAGACAATTTTAGTACACTACAATCACAGCCACAGCCTTGCTGCGGCTCTATACCTTCCCTGAGAGTTATTCAGCAATGAAATAAACCTTCCAGAGTCCGTTTTAGTATGCCACAGGACCCCTCACATGAAGCTGCATGCACTGCCATGGAAGTAAACTGCGCAATTGAGGCGCGAAAACGGGGCCTCCTTCCTCTGCATACCAGAGTGAAGGGGCCTTTCTGACTGAAATAGCAATCTAACTAAATGCCAGGCGATAAAAACGTTCCCAAAATGCTTTTAAGTGCACAAAACACTCTAAATGCCATTAAAATATGAAATAAAACGGGGGCGGAGCTAGCTCTTAAGTCGGATGGTCGCATTTTTCAGAAGCTCTAGCTATACTATTTGTAAAATTAAGTTTGCCGATCATAAAGACTTTTCAACTATAACAATTTCAACGCTCTAGGGGCTCAGGAGACTATGCAGTTCGGTTTTGTGGAGGAAAAAACACAACATTGGCTGAACTTAGCAGCTTAGACGCTGTTCTTGCTATCTGGGGCCTTGGAGGGCAGCCGTTTCCCAGCCCACGTGGAGTCCGGAGAGAAGCCTTATCTCACTAACTTGCACTGTCATATATGTATGCTATGGCATCTGTGGCACTTATTTTAAGGGAGATAGAGGGCCTACTGGATAATTGTCAGGCTGCTCTTGTGCATGCGCTTCGAATGGCGTTCCAGCCCGATGAGACACACTCCGCAGAGCCTGAATCCTGCAACGCTACCTTCATAGCAGCTTGTCCTGGAAGTGAGGCTCGAGAGACCCAGCGTTTAACACCTGCTTTGGCGGAAGAACAGAAGGTTCTACCAATAGACCTCGTGGAGAAAGATACTCTAATCAATGGGACGGCTGCCGAAAATACAGGGAAGGATGGAGAGTGCCTCATTGAACCCCTAGTCACCCACGGAACAGTTGCGGTGCTGAAATGGACTGCTCGAACTGCAAACCAGCTGCTAGTGAGTACTACAACACAGCTACATCCCCGTGTAGGGAAGGTGGCTTCTAATTGGGGACATCACCGGACGGTCTCTGGGGAAGTCACTAGAGGAACTCTTTCACCCGGACCAGCAGGGATAGGTTGATCATTACCTAATGTGTGCCTGCCGACTGGCCTCTGGGTTATGGCAAGAAGTTATATACCCGTCCTTTGCCTGTTGACTTTTATCAGACAGCTAAGTACTTTACCTATTGCTGAAGATTAGATTCCTGTTGGCTGCAAACGTTTATACCGCAAGTTTAATTACTGTTCACATTCCCTATGTTTTTTAGCTACCTTAGAATGCTGAGTTGCAGATATTCTTATAATCTACTCCATATGAGACAAAAGTCTAAATTGTTAATCAGATTATTGTTGTCTGTGAGCCTGCTAATTCAAGTCTGTTGATTTATAACTGTGGTGAATGAAGAAGCCTTAATATCAGACATATCCATATTACACTTAAGCATTATATCAATTGAACTAACTTGGATAAAATATTTATGATGCCTTTCCATACTCTCTAGCACCTCCATTGCTATGCAGTTTGTATTTTCCACATAACAACCATGGCTATATCTGTGCTATACGGGTTGATATATTTTCACTAGGAAGGTGGTGTGCTGTCTGCGGCCGAGATAGCATACCACAGTTTCACTATGCCCTAACCAAATGCAACCCTAGATGATAATATCTTATTATATACTACTAGCTGAAGTTGTTGTATATTGCAAGGAATACTAAAAGGTCATGTAGATAGCTTCATATGTGTGTGTTACTGTCACAAGTAACCACATAACAATTAGACTGCTATCCAGCAGATCTTTAAACACTATGTACTCTGCCACACTGAATGTCTGATTATATGAAACTCACACATGTATATTTTTACAAAATATTATAGTCCTAGGGAGTTTCAGTTTTAACCCACTAAGTATAGTAATTTAGAGGCTTTAATTAGTTATGTCTATGATAATATACAAATAAGATTCCAGAATTAACTCTATTCAGGTTTTGAAACTTCCGGTATGTGTATATGTATGGTTTATTTTTAAGTGTTGTCTACTATCCTTTGCAATAGCCTGAGTGTGGGGGTTGGTTGTGTCCCACCCTGTCCTCCATTTTCATTTGTATAGTTTAGTACAGACACTGCGATGCGTGTATGCTATAAGCCTTCTGTTACATGACAAGCTTCGTTTCTCCCACTATACTACTTGCTAGTTAAATTTGGAGGTACGGGCCCCATGGCAAAGCCCCTACACTAGGTTGGATATCTAGTTCTGTTTAGAAGATGGAGTCCATGTTCATGCATTTCAGCGGGCTTCACGGACTGGATTATGGCAACACCCTGTGTTAGGTTTTCCTTACAGCCACAATATACCAAACAGTAATACGTTCTCTGTTTGTCAATACTTTAATTGTCTGAAGTTTTATACATATTTATAGTTCTTAAGCCACATAGAATGGCGTATGTCTATATTACCACTAATTAGTTATGTTATAGCGCTCTTGGGCTCCTACACTTCTAACTTGGATATATACATTAGACTTTATTTCGCTATATGTGTTTACAAGTATGATATATCGAGTCATCTTTACTCCCAAGAGTGTACTAATTCCCCAGCGTTATTGATTTCTCCCCTCATCCTTTCCCACTCTTGAGAGAGAGTGGGTCATATCCCATATCCCTTGTCCGGCTTCGTCCAGTGGTGACGTCAATCCCTGAGGGGAGATATCATAGTTGGCCCTATATCATCTCTCTACAAGCCCAAGGACTCCTCCTGAGACATAATAAGCTCTACGCTTTCACTTCACTTTTCTGCACCCTAGAACTTTCTTAACTCCATACCATAAACACTGCCCCAGAAATATTGTCCGCCCGATAGTTATAGGTTTAGAGGTATTGAAGCTTTGGCTCTGCCCTCCCCCCCCCTCCCGGGGTTAGTTTACCAAGTAAACAAAGGAACGTAGATTCCCTCGTAATTTTCCCTATTATTTTTTATTTACCTGTTGCAATATAGCGGCTAAGAATATCCCCCATCCTTCACCACTTTCTATGACATAATAGATCTAGATAATGTTATTCTTAAGTTTTTTATATTCCCCATATTTCTCTTTACTTGTCCATGAGTCACAACCTATTGGTTTGGGAAATAATGTCATAGTCATAAAAGAGGTTAGTATTCCAAAACACAGGACCTGTTTATATATTCCCAATCACATGAGTTTATCTGGAAAAATGTTCTCCTCTGTGTGTGAGTTGTGAATTATGAGCTTTGTTTAATACTCATATTATGGTCGAGACATATGCCTATGTCTGTTATTGCTTTGTTTAATACTCATACTATTGTCGAGACATATGCCTATGTCTGTTGTTGTCCTGTAAGCTTGTTTATGTTCAAAGCTGTATGACCTCAATAAAAATAAAGTAAAAAAAAAAAAAAAAAAAAAAAAAAAAATGATATGGTGGGAAGAATGATGTAGGGAAATTTGGGTATAAGCTAAAAACGTTGAACATTTTCAAAGTCGCAAGGTAAAATCATTGGTATTTTGTTTATTTGCTATGTGACTTTTTTATTATGGATATGTGGGTTCTTGTATGACAATGTTTTGTATTTTCTTTTTCACCTTATAACTTAATCAATATTATTTTTTCCATGATTGTACAATGCTTCAGAAAAATTAAAAATACATTTAAAAATTAAAATATGAAATAAAACAATCGATTTAGCCCACAATAGTGTCAACCAGTGTATAGCCCATTTGTAAGCCTTAATCTGTTATAAGTCTAAGAAAATGGCTTACTTACCCCATAAGGGAAAACTGACAGTCTTCTAGCATTAACATGTCTTGTTAGAAATATGACTGATCATACCTTGAGCAGAAAAGTCTGCAAACTGTTCCCCCCAACTGAAGTTCTCTGGGCTCAACAGTCCTGCGTGGGAACAGCAATTGATTTTAGTTACTGCTGCTAAAATCATACTCCTCTTTAAACAGAACTCTTCATCTTTTTCTGTTTTAGAGTAAATAGTACAAACCGGCACTATTTTAAAATAACAAACTCTTGATAGAAGAATAAAAAAACTACAACTAACACCACATACTCTTTACCATCCCCGTGGAGATGCTACTTGTTCAGAGCGGCAAAGAGAATGACTGGGGGGTGGGGCCAGAGGGGGAGCTATATGGACAGCTCTTGCTGGGTGCTCTCTTTGCCATTTTTCTGTAGGGGAAGAGAATATCCCACAAGTAAGGATGAAGCCGTGGACCGGACACACCAATGTTGGAGAAATTAGACATCCAGAAGGTACCAAGAGTGAAAACGAAATCGCTATCCATCCGGTACCCCCAACGCCTAGAGGTAATGCAAAGCTCCAAACCCAATGGGAATGGATTAACCTCGGTTCCAAGGCCAAAGGCCTCACACAATCCCGGAACCCCCTAAATGTATAACATGGGGGTGGGTTTAAACTCCTATCTTGAGTTTGATAATCAGACATGTTACCACTAAGTCACAGTAGAGGCTCGCTCAGTAGTAGAACGGGAGGGGGGCCCAAGCAGTCCTCCTCCTTCTAAAATGGAGGCAACAAGAAAAACACGAACACTTATCAAAGTGAACGACCCAGCAACCGACAGGGTAACCAGTACATCGGCATCACGTGGGTGTATATGAACCATAAGGAACCGCATCTAGTGCCGACCAGGACCTGCCTGGCACGAGAACACTACAAAAACTGTCCAAGGAAAATCGAGGCCCCCGAAGGGATCGATAAACTATAAACATAACTATGCATTATATAGTACTGCACAACTTCCGAGGAAGTGCCCACGCAGCGCTGCGGAATCTGTTGGCGCTCTACAAATAACCGATAATAACCACAAAATCCCAAGTATCAGTTCCAGAAAAGAAACGTTCCCAGAAATGGAAACTATAACAAACATGAGCTTCATAAAATAAAATTAAACACATCCTATCAGATCAAATAAAATGAAGGCAGCACCTGCAGGTGAACGCCCAAGGAGAATGGGTACGTCAACGGGACCAGCCGATTAGAGGCCCCAATCTCCTAAGATCAGATACTTAAAAGAAAAACGGAGACGTGAAGGAGATTGGCTTCATCCCCATATGTCTAACCCAATTTGCACTCCGGCACAGAAAACTAAGGATCCCTCGGCCCAGTAGAACCGGAATCCTCCAGCACCGCCAAAACATGCCTTAGTAGTACACAAAGGCGTTCCAGTCTATAACGGAAGGCAAAATGTTCCCCACGCCGGATCGATGGACGACCCTGGCCCGAGGGAGGGGCCCCTGAAGCCTCAGAGGCCATCGCTTCCCCAGAAGGTCGAACTGATTCAGGCGATCTCACGCTTGACGGACCCTGGTTAACAGAACACGGACAGTATCTTAGAAATACTTCTCTTGGGAAATAAAAATGCGCCAGCGCCATAGATATGGCCATGTGGAACCGTGCCGTAACCTCTGGAGGAAACAAGCCGCCTTCCGGAGAAGGAGTAACTGCCCTAGGGACACCTGCTTGCGTAGCAAAAGAAAGTTCTGGGGAACGCACCTCACTGGACATGGAATCCTCAGGGGCAGATGGCTCAACCCACTCTACGCTCCCTGAATCGGGGGAAGAGAGTACTCTAGCACTGCAATCAGAACATAACTGATGGGCATGGATAACCCAGGCCATTTCATACTCCTCACAAGACGTATACTCCGAGTCGGAGATGTCCGTCTCTAAAAAATCAGAATCCTCTATAACTTGGAGATTGCAAATATGGAGCTTGCAAATATGGATAAAAGCTAAACGGCACCTTACACCCGCAATGGCTGGGGCACTTACCACCTCCTGTGAACCAGACAACCGTTGTCACTCTGTCAGAGTACAGAAATGGAGGTATACACCAGGTCACGCGGTGCACCGTATAATCTTAGCAAAAAAGGTGCGCCAGTCCAAAAGGAGCGTGCAGTCTGATGATAAGACAGTCATGTTCAAAATAGCCCTGAGCCCAAGTATCACTACACATAAGCAGACAGAATCACAAAACAAACATGATTAAAGTCCCTCCTGTTCAATAAGCCCCCACAGGAGATATTAAGCCTTGATTCCATAAGATAAAAGGAGTCCCACTGGGACCCTGACTTTTTTCATTAACATTACATTCCCATATTGAAATAAAATTAAACAATCTTACCAGAATCTACGTCATGGAACAGGAACACGGCCCTTCAAGTGTGACAGATAGTAGCATCGCTTCTGACATAGACTTGAGTGAATAAAGGCAGGCAGCGAAACTCGTCAATGCTGATTGCCAAGGAGCTGTTAACATGAGTCAGGATGGTTTCGCAGAAACGACACTCCCTGCAACTCCGGACTCTAACTTTCATCCATACTCTCACTGAGAGGCTGATAGGATTACTTAAAACTCCAGTCCCATTTCGAAGAGTACTACCCTCCATAAGAGACTATCTTTCAAACTTCTGACACTTCAATGCCAACCTCAAGTGACGAAAGGCAAAGAATGAATGGGGGATGAGGGAAGTGGGGGAGGTATTTAAGCCTTTGACTGGGGTGTCTTTACCTCCTCCTGGTGGCCAGGTTCTGAATTCCCAAAAGTAACGAATGCAGCTGTGGACTCTTCCCGTATAAGAAGAAAAAGAATTGCTTGAGTGATAAGGTATATCTAGAGCAGAAAAATTACATGATAGATCGTTTGGAGGGAAAGGGTTACCCCAAGAGAGTGATAAAAATAGCAAGTTGAGAAGTACAGGATATAGACAGAAAGACTATTTTGTCTGAGAGATTAGAGGTCAATTGCAAGAATGAAAGCAAAGGGGTGACTTTTGTAAAAGACTTTAGCTCTGAATATACTCAGATATGTAACATTGTGAAAAAACATTTCAAACTTCTTGTGGCTGAGGATAGGCTAACAAACTGTGTGACTAAAGGAATTTGGAGTTCATATCATAAAATATAGACAATTATCTTTCCCCTAAAGTACTCAACAAATAACAAAACATGACGAGTTCATGGTTAACCAGTAAAAGAATGTTTAGGTGCGGGAACACCAGATGTAGAGCCTGCGACTATATTGTTATTTCTAATTTACATCCACTGTTACCAATCAAAGGTTTGATATAAACTATTGCCTAAATTGCACGTCCAATTATGTGATATATTAAATAACTTGCAATTTATGTAAGGTCCAATACGTTGGTCTCAAGACATAAGGTCCAGAATTATGGAACATTTGTCAACTATCAATGTTGGAAAATCTTCCTCTCCGCTAGTGCAGCACTTTGTGCAGGTACATGACAAAGAACTTAACAGCTTTAAATGGCAAGCAATAGACAAAGTACAGTATCCCAAACGGGGAGGATATAGACAGAGACTTTTAGAAAAAAAGGGAAATGCTATGGATCTTTAAATTATCCACTAGGGTGACCCTAGGTCTTAATGCAGAATATGACTTAATTATTGGGAGTGAGTCTAGGTATATAGACCTTGATTGAGATTATTATTACATTATTTCTGATGTCAGACAGATTATTATTTATTTGTAATTCAACTACAAATCGGTATTACTTTACATATGTGTTTAAGGCAATTTATATGTTATTGCTTTTTAGAGCAGCTGATTGACCCAGAGATGATGTTTTTCTCCTTACAAGTTTACTCTAGACGCTATTTATAGTAATCAGTATAAAAACAAAATTTATGCTAACCTGATAAATTTCTTTCTCTTGCGATGTATCGAGTCCACGGATTCATCCAATATTGTGGGATATTCTCCTTCCCAACAAGAAGTGGCAAAGAGAGCACCCACAGCAGAGCTGTCTATACAGCTCCTCCCCTAACTCCACCCCCCAGTCACTTGACCGAAGGCTAGGAAGAAAATGGAGAAACTATAGGGTGCAGAGGTGACTGAAGTTTTATAATAAAATATACTACCTGTCTTAAATAGACAGGGCGGGCCGTGGACTCGATACATCGCAAGAGAAAGAAATTTATCAGGTAAGCATAAATTTTGTTTTCTCTTGCAAGATGTATCGAGTCCACGGATTCATCCAATACTTGTGGGATACCAATACCAAAGCTTTAGGACACGGATGAAGGGATTGACAAGACAGGTACCTAAATGGAAGGCACCACTGCTTGTAGAACATTTCTCCCAAAAATAGCCTCTGAAGAAGCAAAAGTATCAAATTTGGAAAATTTGGAAAAAGTATGAAGCGAAGACCAAGTCGCCGCCTTACAAATCTGTGCAACAGAAGCCTCATTTTTAAAAGCCCATGTGGAAGCCACCGCTCTAGTAGAGTGAGCAAACACATTCCCCGAGACAGGTGAACCTGTGATAACCACCAGAGAAGAGAATCTCTGGTCTCCTGATCCAGATCTATCTGAGGAGATAAATCTGCATAATCCCCATTCCACTGTTCGAGCATGCATAGTTGCAGTGGTCTGAGGTGTAAGCGAGCAAACGGAACTATGTCCATTGCCGCAACCATTAGTCCGATTACCTCCATACACTGAGCCACTGACGGCCGAGGAATGGAATGAAGAGCTCGGCAGGTGGTTACGAGTTTTAATTTCCTGACCTCCGTCAGAAATATTTTCATTTCTACCGAGTCTATCAGAGTTCCTAGGAAGAAAACTCTTGTGAGAGGGAAGAGAGAACTCTTTTTTGTGTTCACCTTACACCCATGAGATCTCAGAAAAGCCAACACGATGTCCGTGTGAGACTTGGCTAGTTGACACTTGAATTAAGATGTCGTCTAGATAAGGCGCCACTGCTATTCCCCACGGTCTTAGAACCGCCAGAAGGGACCCTAGCACTTTTGTGAAAATTCTTGGAGCCTTGGCCAACCCAAAGGGAAGGGCCACGAACTTGTAATGTCTGTCCAGAAAGGCGAACCTGAGAAATCGGTGATGATCTCTGTGGATAGGGATGTGCAGATACGCATCCTTTAAGTCCACGGTGGTCATATATTGACCTTCCTGGATCAGTGGCAGAATAGTCCGAATAGTCTCCATCTTGAAAGACGGGACACCGAGGAATTTGTTTAGGATCTTGAGATCCAAGATTGGTCTGAAAATTCCTTCTTTTTTGGGAACCACAAACAGGTTGGAGTAAAACCCTTGCCCCTGTTCCGCTCTTGGAACTGGGTTAATCACTCCCATGGTATGTAGGTCTTCTACACAGCGTAAGAATGCCTCTCTTTTTGTCTGGTTTGCAGACAATTGAGAAATGTGAAATCTCCCCCTTGGGGGGGAATCTGAAGTCCAGAAGATATCCCTGGGAAACAATTTCTAAAGCCCAGGAATCGTGAACATCTCTTGCCCAAGCCTGAGCGAAGAGAGAGTCTGCCCCCTACTAGATCCGGTCCCGAATCGGGGGCTACCCCTTCATGCTGTCTTGGAGGCAGCTGCAGGCTTCTTGGCCTGTTTACCCTTGTTCCGAGCCTGGTTAGGTCTCCAGACTGACTTGGATTGAGCAAAATTCCCCTCTTGCTTTGCAGCAGGGGAAGCTGAAGCGGGACCACTCTTGAAGTTTTGAAAAGAACGAAAATTATTCTGTTTGGTCCTTATCTTATTTGTTTTATCCTGAGGGAGGGTATGGCCCTCCCCTCCAGTGATGTCTGAAATAATTTCCTTCAGTTCAGGCCCGAATAGGGTCTTTCCTTTGAAAGGGATGGTCAAAAGCTTTGATTTTGATGACACATCAGCTGACCAGGACTTAAGCCATAACGCTCTACGTGCTAAAATGGAAAAAACCTGAATTTTTTGCCGCTAATTTAGCCAGTTGAAAAGCGGCATCTGTAATGAAAGAATTAGCCAGCTTAAGAGCCTTAATTCTATCCAGAATATCATCTAATTGGGTCTCCCCCTGAAGAGCCTCTTCCACAGCCTCAAACCAAAAAGCAGCTGCAGTAATTACAGTAACAATGCATGCAATAGGTTGGAGAAGAAAACCTTGATGAACAAAAATTTTCTTTAGGAGACCCTCTAATTTTTTATCCATAGGATCTTTGAAAGCACAACTGTCTTCGATAGGTATAGTTGTACGCTTAGCTAGTGTAGAAAAAGCTCCCTCCACCTTAGGGACTGTCTGCCACGAGTCCCGCATGGTGTCAGATATGGGAAACATTTTCTTAAAAGTAGGAGGGGGAGCGAACGGAATACCTGGTCTATCCCACTCTTAGAGACCGGAAAAACATGAAGTGTAACAGGAACCTCTAAGTATTTGTCCATTTTACACAATTTCTCTGGAACCACAATAGGGTAACAATCATCCAGAGTTGCCAATACCTCCCTGAGCAACAAGCGGAGGTGTTCTAGCTTGAATTTAAAGGCTGTCATATCAGAGTCTGTCTGAGGGAGCGTCTTTCCTGAATCAGAAATCTCTCCCTCAGACAGCAAATCCCGTACCCCTAATTCAGAACATTGAGAGGGTATATTGGATACGGCTACTAAAGCGTCAGAAAGCTCAGCATTTGTTCTTAACCCAGAGCTATCACGCTTCCCTTGAAACCCAGGCAGTTTAGATAAAACCTCTGTGAGGGTAGAATTCATAACTGCTGCCATGTCTTGTAAGGTAAATGAAGTAGACGCACTAGAAGTACTTGGCGTCACTTGTGCGGGCGTTACTGGTTGTGACACTTGGGGAGAACTAGATGGCATAACCTCATTTCTTTCTGTCTAAGAATCTTCTAGCGCTACATTTTTAAGTGCTACAATATGCTCTTTAAAATTTATAGACATATCAGTACAAGAGGGACACATTCTAAGAGGGGGTTCCACAATGGCTTCTAAACATATTGAACAAGGAGTTTCCTTGATGTTAGACATGTTTAACAGGCTAGTAATGAGACAAGCAGGCTTGGAAAACACTTTAATCAATGTAAAACAACAATTTAAAAAAAAAACGGTACTGTGCCTTTAAGAGAAAAAAAAGATGTACACTTTCTGCAAAACTGCTTAAAAATGCAACAAACTCTTCAAATTTTTTACAGTATATGTAGTAAGCCTTAGTAAGGTTGCACCACTAGTAAAAGAAGAAATTAACCCCTTAATAACTAAACCAGATTGAGAAGTGTCAAAAAAACGGAAAATACACAGTCAGCACCTTGCCACAGCTCTGCTGTGGCGCCTACCTGCCCTTAGGGGTTGAATCTGAGGGAATAAAGCTTCGTTTTGGCCCCAAAATCGATTCAGGACCCTCCTGTGTTGCAGCTTGCTGTCCAGAATGAAAAAACATAATTTATGCTTACCTGATAAATGTATTTCTCTTGTGGTGTATCCAGTCCATGGATCATCCATTACTTGTGGGATATTCTCCTTCCCAACAGGAAGTTGCAAGAGGATCACCCACAGCAGAGCTGCTATATAGCTCCTCCCCTAACTGCCATATCCAGTCATTCGACCGAAAACAAGCAGAGAAAGGAGTGCAGTGGTGACTGTAGTTAAAAATTAAAAAATACCTGCCTTAAAATGACAGGGCGGGCCGTGGACTGGATACACCACAAGAGAAACAAATTTATCAGGCAAGCATAAATTATGTTTTCTCTTGTAAGGTGTATCCAGTCCACGGATCATCCATTACTTGTGGGATACCAATACCAAAGCTAAAGTACACGGATGAAGGGAGGGACAAGGCAGGTACTTAAACGGAAGGTACCACTGCCTGTAAAACCTTTCTCCCAAAAATAGCCTCCGAAGAAGCAAAAGTATCAAATTTGTAGAATTTTGAAAAAGTATGAAGCGAAGACCAAGTCGCCGCCTTGCAAATCTGTTCAACAGAAGCCTCATTTTTAAAGGCCAATGTGGAAGCCACAGCTCTAGTAGAATGAGCTGTAATCTTTTCAGGAGGCTGCTGGCCAGCAGTCTCATAGGCTAAGCGGATTATGCTTCTTAGCCAAAAAGAAAGAGAGGTTGCCGAAGCCTTTTGACCTCTCCTCTGTCCAGAGTAGACAACAAACAAAGCAGATGTTTGACGAAAATCTTTAGTAGCTTGTAAGTAAAACTTTAAAGCACGAACCACGTCCAGATTGTGTAATAGAAGGATTAGGACACAAAGACGGAACAACAATCTCTTGATTGATATTCTTATTAGATACCACCTTAGGTAAAAACCCAGGTTTGGTACGCAGAACTACCTTATCTGCATGGAAGATCAGATAAGGAGAAAAACTCGGAAACTCGGAAACTCTACGAGCCGAGGAAATAGCTACCAAAAAAAGAACTTTAAGAACCAAATTTAAGCTCCAAGGTGGAGCAATAGGTTTAAACACAGGCTTGAATCTAACTAAAGCCTGACAAAATGTCTGAACGTCTGGAACATTCGCCAGACGCTTGTGCAAAAGAATAGACAGCGCAGAAATCTGTCCCTTTAAGGAACTAGCTGACAATCCTTTTTCCAATCCTTCTTGGAGAAAAGAAAATATTCTGGGAATCCTGACCTTACTCCATGAGTAGCCCTTGGATTCACACCAATAAAGATATTTACAGTGTGTATAATAAGCTAACAGAGCATTGCACCCACTTGTAAATGGATGATTAACCCCTTAGTTAAAAAAACGGATCAAAAAAACGATAGACGTTTTTTAACAGTCACACCAACTGCCACAGCCTTGCTGTGGCCCTACCTTCCCCAACAAACGATTTTGGAAAGCCTCTGAGCCCTTTAGAGATGTCCTATAGCATTCATGGGACTCCTGGAGGAAGCTGGATGTCTCAGTCTGTAATTTTTACTGTGCAAAAAAGCGCTAAATTAGGCCCCTCTCACTCATAGTAACACAGTGGAAAGCCTCAGGAAACTGTTTCTAGGCAAATTTAAGCCAGCCATGTGGAAAAAACTAGGCCCCAATAAAGTTTTAGCACCAAAGTATATATAAAAACGTTTAAACATGCCAGCAAACGTTTTATATTTTAAATATAAAAGAGTATTACCTCAGAAAGTAAGCATGATACCAGTCGCTATTAAATCACTGTATTCAGGCTTACCTTATATAAATTTGGTATCAGCAGCATTTTTCTAGCATTCACATCTTCTAGAAAATAATTTTAACTGCACATACCTCATAGCAGGATAACCTGCACGCCATTCCCCCGCTGAAGTTACCTCTCTCTTCAGTCATGTGTGAGAACAGCAATGGATCTTAGTTACAACCTGCTAAGATCATAGAAATCACAGGCAGATTCTTCTATTTTTCTGCATGGGACAAAATAGTACAACTCCGGTAGCATTTAAAAATAACAAACTTTTTATTGAAGCAAGATAACAGCTACATTTCACCACTTTCCTCTTACTACCTCCATGCTTTTTGAGAGTTGCAAGAGAATGACTGGATATGGCAGTTAGGGGAGGAGCTATATAGCAGCTCTGCTGTGGGTGATCCTCTTGCAACTTCCTGTTGGGAAGGAGAATATCCCACAAGTAATGGATGATCCGTGGACTGGATACACCTTACAAGAGAAACAACTGCGCATCTAAGGCGAAAAATTAGGCCCCACCCACCTCTTACTCGATGTCTGTGGGGCCTTAAAGTAACACCTCAAGTATTACAAACAGCCATGTGGGATGTAAAACCTCAAAATAAGCCAAATGAACCCTCTAAATAAAAGTCCCAAAAACATTTTACCATATTTCTCAATAAAAACGTTTGCTCTATTATATAAGGGTCAACCAGCAAAGTAACTTAGCCCTTATGCAAGCTTGTAATACTACCATAAGTCTTACAGCTTAACCTTCCCCTCATGGGGATAATGTCAGCCTTTTCTTGAAATATCACAGTCTTTCTAGAAAAAAATGACTGAACATACCTCAGTGAAGCATAGCATGCAAACCGTTCCTCAACTGAAGTTTCCTGTACTCCTCAGCCTCTGTGGGAACAGCAGTGGATCTTAGTTACAAATGCTAAGATCATCATCCTCCAGGCAGAAATCTTCATCTTTTTTCTGCTTGAGAGTAAATAGTACACACCGGTACCATTTAAAATAAACTCTTGCTTGAAGAAAATAAAAACTAACATTTTGTCACCACAATCACTTTACCCTTCCTTATTGCTTAGAGCAAAGATAATGACTGGGGGGTGGAGTTAGGGGAGGAGCTATATAGACAGCTCTGCTGTGGGTGCTCTCTTTGCCACTTCCTGTTGGGAAGGAAAATATCCCACAAGTATTGGATGAATCCGTGGACTCGATACATCATGCAAGAGAAACGTAGATATTATGTCACTTATCTTTAAGTGTGATTTTTAAAGTACCTGTGTATATGTATCATATCTATATAGCCGACACAGCAGGTTCTGATATTTAAGAAGTTGTACTTTGGTATATGGTATTATGACATAGGACCTTTATACCTGACTCTGCTTGGATCTATTGCGGACGAACAAATTGGATCGAGGTTGGGTATGAAGTGACCATGCTGGGAGCGTGTGTGAGCTGCAGATGGTAGCAGTTGGTAAGACTTCCGGACAGGTCATGGTCCACACAGAGATCCAGTCAACACAAGGTATCACTGTAACCCCTCAGCGGGATCCCATTTTCTCAGTGAGAGATTAAAGAGCCAGTAAATGGAAATATTGTCACACAGCATTGATGGAGCCCAGCCCTTCTTGTTTGGTATACAAAGTATATATACACATGCTACCAATGCACAGTAAAATCAATGAAAGACTGTAGTTTTATTAGAGGTGTTTTTGATAGAAAATGTGAATTGCAAGAATAACTGAATGTACTTATTATAATGATCATTGTATTATGTACTCTAACGCTAATTGATTTTCTAGTCACTGTATGCCAAATTGAAGGACATTCAATTTACTTTTACTTTTAATTATTATGTAGGTCCAGAACTCAGTCTACATAATTCACCCAGACCTCACTTTTGAAGCATACTAATTTACCTTTGTGTCTGAGTTCCATCTTACGTTCCCAGTGTTCTTCATCCTCCAGTGTTTGATGAACCTGGTACCTGGCTGGAGATGTGTTCCATCTGGCAGATTTTCATCCACAAAAACTGCACTGAGAGTAGGAATGATCTGGGAACAGGGTTGTATTGGTATCCTGCAGAGAGAGAGAGAGAGAGAGAGACAGGTTCAAATTAGAGAAGCACAAGTAAATCACTAGCCATGTTGTATTGAAAAAAACAACAACAACAACAACTAAAGTCTGAATCACAAAGATCATGCAGCAAAAATATTTTTTTTACTATCGTGTTTAAAATGATGTGATGAACGTTTACTTGTGCGGATTCTAGTTTAGAAAGACAGGTCCAGCTTCCATGCAAGTAATTTTCAACCTAATGTGGTTCTTAAAAATGCAATTAAAACTACCAACAGCTGGTATTTGGACTCTTTAATTCCAAATACCAAATGAACATACAATGTACCTGCAAAATGCAGTTATCAAATTAATGACATTCACTCTGGAGTAACTAAATGTCCTGTACAGTTTTCACAACCATGCCATTGTCCTCACGCAAATCTTGGGTTTACCAGTAATATGCAGTGGCAGGACTCTATTTTAAACAGAAAATGCTGGTGTCAAGAGGTCGAACAGTCTTTCTTACACAAGTTGGCTGTTCTGTGGCATTTCAGTCTGCGACGTAGGAGGTGATTCTAAGGAACTCCAACTATATATTTTGCGATGCAGTTTCAGCTGCTTCTTAAGCTCCTTGACTTCTGCTTTGCGCTGCTTTTTCTCTGCCCGAAGACGTTGTTTCTCTGCTTTCAGGAATGTTTTATCCATTTGTTTCTGAAACCTTTAGAGAAACATTAAAGCTTAAAAGTTGTATGCAATCTTTAGAACATAAATCTGTTTAACATTTACACTTCTAGAGAATCAACGTCAGGAATATATTTTCAAAAAACGTAATAGGTGCTGTTTTTTTTCTTTTCTTCCTGATTCTGATATGTACTTTTTTCACAAAGATTAAAAGGAAGTACTGAAATCATAACATTTTTATTAAAGGATTTATATATGTATTTTTTATTCTATTTCTTTCACAAAGCTTAAGAGCACTGAATATTTTCATTTTATGCACTGTGAGATTATATATATATACATATATATATATATATATATATATATATATATATATATATATATATATATATATATACACACACATACATATATATATACACACATACAGGCAGAGGCAAAGGCACCACAGCCAAAGGCTTCAAATACCTCCCCCACTTCCCTCATCCCCCAGTCATTCTGCCAAGGGAACAAGTAACAGTAGGAAAAATATCAGGGTGAAAAAGGTGCCAGAAGAAAAAAAAAAAAAAAAAAAGT
The DNA here is from genome assembly GCF_027579735.1 of Bombina bombina. NCBI lineage: Eukaryota > Metazoa > Chordata > Amphibia > Anura > Bombinatoridae > Bombina > Bombina bombina. The sequence goes on along the minus strand of NC_069499.1, from coordinate 1,157,688,117 downwards.
ACTGCGCCCCATAGATAAAGCACGGGTGGGAGATGTGGACTCTTCCTGTCAGAAGAAAAGAAAATTATCAGCATAATTTAGGTTTTTCTTCTTAAACAGGAAGAGTCCACAACTGCATTCATTACTTTTGGGAAATCAATACCCAAGCTAGAGGACACTGAATGCAAACCAAGGGTGGGTACAAAAAATGCGGAGAGTAGAGGAACCCAGGGGATCTGAAGGACCATCCAAAACGGACTTAAAACAAAACTGGTCAAACTCTCTATCTACCCCCGAAAGGGAGAATAGAGGCCCCATTAGATATCCAAAAGATCAGTTAACGTAGAGCAACGCGAGGTCGCTGCAGGCCCACTGTCCAGGGAACAAACTCCCTAGGAGGACAAGTACCAGAAAATAAGTCCATAGTCAGGAGAAAACTTCACTAAGATGACCGGAAGGCCATCCTCAATCCCTGACACAGCACCATACCAACTATGGTGTTCCAGAAAACCCATGAATTCCCTCTTGTAACCTAGGCAAGACGAGACCCATCAGGTTAAGCATAGACAAGCAGAGACAGAAAAACCGTCCCAGCAGCTTAAAAAGAGCTCTCCAAGAGGGCACAGAGCCACCTATGGCAAACTCGCGATGACCTTTCCACAGGCAACAAAGCCGTCTTAAGCCATTGTGGGACTCATCCCACTGAAAAGTGCTGAAAAATCTCGACAACAGCTCTCAACCAGAAAATCCCGGAACCCAAGGAGCGATCCATCCCGGCAACACCCGCCGCTGGTAGAGAGATGGGCACTACGAGTCCCCCCCAACAAAGGTGAGGACAAATTCATAAAAGTAAACGGTCCATGCTGCAAGGAAGACTGATCCCCGACCTTCTTTCCAGGATAACGGTCCCAGCCCAAGGCTAGAGAAAGACCTTTTGCAGACAAGAGTCTCAGACCTTCATAAGAAAAAAGGATGGATCTACAAGGCATCAAAGCCCCAGAGTAGAACTCTGACCGCTACTGAAAAATTAGCATGCTACCCTGAACCATGAAAGGAACCTCATGCTCGGATCCAAGGACCCCTACACCGCAGCCTTCCATAAGAAGGAACACCCCTCAAGGGAAGAAAGCACTCTGACCCACAGCATTCCAATACCAGAAATTAATTCTGTGATACTGAGAATGCAAGAGAGGGAAAAAACCCTATGAGGAAAGAAAAATAAGAACCCACAAGCCCTTTACAGATACTGAGGTACCTCCAACTAAGGAGAACACGTAAACATCCCTTTTAGATGAGAAGAAGATTAAACAACGAAAAACAACCTACTAGAGGCCAAACCTCAGCCAATATTGTCAGCCCAGTTGGATAACAACTGGAGCCTACTAGGAAGCATCATATGTACCAGCAGACAAGTAGGGACCCGTCAGAAAACCTCAAACTGAAGCCTCAGGATGATATTAGTATCTCATAAGAGTCAGAAAACCCCCACTCCCCCCAAAAGGGAACCAAACCCTAAGGTTAAGCAGAACTGCCCATACCTTTCCCAGGCAAGACATGGTCCTAAGCCGGAGTCCTAAATAAAAACGGGAACCGACCCGAAGATCTGAAGCCCCTGAGGAACCCATAAGCTGCCCCCTATGGTTAGGAGCGCACCCAGACAGAGCCTTCCTCCATCTAAAGTCCTTAGATGTAAAGTACCTAGCAACATCCACAAACCCAAGAGTCTGAAAAGAACTCAGGACCGGTTTAGGAAAGGGCCACCAGTACCCTTGGATCACAAGGTAATCCATGCAGACAGGCCAGACGACCTGACCCCACGCTGAAAGGCTAAATGGTCAGTTTCCTGACCTCAGACAGGCGAAAAGACTGTAACTGACCCCGGACCTCCTACCCTCAAGCCCGAAGGCTAGATCTGCAATAAGATCTAGATCTTCTTATCTGTGGAAGACGACAGTCTCCAGAGATCGCTGCAGGATCGGTCTCCCGACATCCTTGAAATGGACTTTAGAAACAAAGATGTCTGAAAAAGTCGGTCACGCATCTCAAGCAATATCGCAGAAAAAAACAACTCTTATCAGAGCACACAACCTTCCTACCAGAAGTGTTGGATCTACGCCAAAGGCCCTAAACTTTGTTGTAGGATCCGAGTCCGGAATCCATAACACTAGGCCTTAAGAGATTTTTTTTTTTTTTTTTTTTTTTTAAAGCCGACATACTTATCAGCACCACGAGGGTAACATGAATCAAAGAAACAGTAGACAGCGCCCGACCAGTACCTGCCTGGTACAAGAGCACCCCAAAATCTGTCTAAGGTCCAATAAAAATCGACCTGAAGGCTCGATAATATGAACTAGAAACATAACCTCGGACTTAACCAAAGTGCGCAACTTACGAGGAAGTGCCCATACGACTACAAAATCGCAAGTATCAGTTCCAGGGAAAGAATATTCTCAACAAAAGTTGTATCAGCCATGAGCTTTATACAAATGAAAGCAAATACATCCTATCCTAAATTAAAAGTAAGGCAGCACCCGCGGGTGAACGCCCAAGGGAAAAAAAAGGTTACGCCCAACTGGACCCGCCGATCAGAAGGCCCCCTTCACCCAAGCTCAGAACTGGAACCGATACATAAAATAAAGAAAAAACAGACAAGGAGATTAGCTTCTTCCCTAACCATCTATCCAGGTTGCCATCCGGCATCTAAGGCTCAAATCCCTTGGCCCATTAGGACTGGAATCATCTAGCAACGCCAAAACATGTCTTAGTAGGACACGAAGACGTGCCTAGTAGGCCCTGGTTGACAGAACAAGGACAGTATCTTAGAAAGATTTCACTTGGGAGATACAAATGCGTCAAGGCCACAGATATGGCCATGCGGAAGCGTGCCGTAACCTCTGGAGGAAGAAGGAGTAAAGACCAAAGGGACACCTGCCTGCGTAGCAAAGGGAGTTTCTGGGGCACGTGCCTCGCAGGACCTAGCATCCTCGGGGGCTGATGGCTCAACGCACTCTGAGGACCCTGAAAAGAACGGCAATCGGAACATAACTGATGGGCATGAATAACCCAGGCCATTTCATATTCATCACAAAACTCATTCTCCGCATCGGAGATATCAGTGTCTAAAAAGTCAGAATCCTCCATCAGAGGTGCACTGTGTAAGTCATAAAATAGTGCGCAAATACGCAGATAATGTTCCGAAAAGCCATGAGCCTAAAGTATTAATACACATCAGCAGATAGAACCACATAATAAACATGATTAAAGTTCCCCCTGTTCAATAACCCCCCCTTAGGGGACATTAAACCGATTCATTATTTTAGGATAAAAGGAGTACCACTGGGACCCTACCTTTACGTTAACATCATATTCACATAATGAAGTAAAATAAAACGATCTTACCGGAGTCTACGCCGTGGAACAGGAACACGGTCCTTCAAGTGTGACAGATAGTAGCCTCACTTCTGACATGGACTTGAGTGAACAAAGGCAGGCAGCGAAACTCGTCAACGCTGATTGCCAAGGATCTGTTAATGAGTCGGGAGGGTTTCTGCATCCCCAGACTCTAACTTTCATCCATGCTCTCACTGAGAGGCTGACAGGACTGCTTAAAACGCCAGACCCATTTTGAAGAGTACTACCCTCCATAAGAGACTTATCTCAAACTTCTGACACTTCTCTGCCAACCTCCTGTCACGAAAGGCAAAGAATGACTGGGGGATGAGGGAAGTGGGGGAGGTATTTGAAGCCTTTGGCTGGGGTGTCTTTGCCTCCTCCTGGTGGCCAGGTTCTGAATTCCCAAAAGTAATGAATGCAGCTGTGGACTCTTCCTGTTTAAGAATATATATATATATATATATATATATATATACACACACACATATACACACACACACACACACACACACATGTACATACATACATAATGCCAGTTAGTTATAATATTTTATAGTATATTGTATATTTAAAGTGAATGTAAATTTTGATGCTTAAGTGCCCGGTTTTTAAAAATTCAATTAAAAACAGGGGCACTTTAATTCATCAAAATTTACATTTCACTCCTGTTGTGAAAAAACAGCAGCTCCAGCTTCCTCCACCCGTAGCAAAGCCTCTTCCGGGGTCTAAAATGAGGAATCCGGCTTCCTCCAATCACAGCATTGAATCAGACACTGATTCCCCCGGGGGGAAGCCGTGATTGTAGGATGACCTATCCATCATTTCTGACATTAGAAATGGCTTATGACGACCGGAAGAAGCTGGAGCTGCTGTCAAGTTTAAAAGGTAAGTTATTTTTCACAACCGGAGTGAAATGAAAATTTTGATGAATTAAAGTGCACCTGTTTTTAATCTAATTTTTAAAAACCGGGCACTTTACCATCAAAATTTGCATTCACTTTAAGTGCAATCTGGGAAATTATCATCTTGGTTGTTTATTTTTCAGTCTTTTAGAAAAAAAAAAAAACAAGAACCTAAAATAATCAGACTTTCACAACATTTTTTTTTAAACTACTTAAATTGGAGAGGAATAAGGAAGGAGAAAGAACATATGAAGAGTATTCACTTCCATCTATAATCAAGAATGATGTGAACATCGGCCCCAAAGCAATTGGTTTCTATGGTGAAGAAAGCCTTTAACTGCTGCTGATAGCAAGTACAGTATAAGTGCTTAGACGCACTGTATGACCCAAGGACTAACCGGACTTGCTCCATGGAAAACTGATGACTGGCGAGTTGCCCTTGTGCTCTGGGTTCTACAGGTCGGCGCATCTTCAGGAATAAGTGGTTGGGATCATGGTCACAATTCTCAGCTTCACATTGCTCACAGATACTGTACGATGGGCATGTGCTGTCAGGAAACAATACTTTTATAATTTGCCTCTCACAACATTAGACTACTGTGTCTTTATGCACAAATATAACCAGACACCTGGCCAACTTAGGCCAAGTCACAATAATTTTATTAACCTAAAGAAAAAAAGAAAGCATTTAAAATGAAAATGGGGTTAAAGTGAAGGTCAACTTCAAGCAACTGCCCCACGGCATTGGATAAACTTTGCAAAATGAGGGTGGGTTTAATTAATCAAATATATATATATATATTTCATTCATTATTTTTTAAAATGTTTACCTTTTGAGCGCTCCGACGTTAAGCAAATCTCTCTTCCGCCCGGCATTTTGTCAAATTGATTGACAGAGGAAGATTCTTAAAATAATTAATCCTTGTTCCCCCCCCCCCCCCCAACAAGGATTCGTTCTTTTAAGAATCGTCATTTGTCAATCAATTTGACAAAATGCCGGACAGGAGAGATGTGCTTAACGTCGGAGCGCTCAAAAGGTAAAGATTTAAAAAAAATAATGAAATATAAAAAAAATTGATGAATTAAACCCACCCTCATTTTGCAAAGTTTATCCAATGCCGTGGGGCAGTTGCATGAAGTTGGCCTTCACTTTAAATACGCTTTATACATTTTTTTTGTGTCGAACACAAAAGATTGCAGCCAAAATCAAGAAATATCCTCCTACCAAACCAAGGATAATTTCAGCCATCAGATTTAACAGAAAAAATACAAAATACAATTGGGTTTGGATTCCCAAAAATGATACAATTACAATAACACAGAAAAAACTGCCCCCCTTAAACATTGCTGTAAAATGTCCACTTACAGTTACTCTAACTGTCCAATACAATTAACCAATACGAAACACTGCTAATATTCTTTTTCTTTTTAAACAATTATATTACTAATTATTTTTGTCATAAACTTTAATTCTTGGAACAATCTCCACTGCAAAAGTATTTACTGGCTCACCTGCACTGATAGCGTACACCCAGTATTTGGTGTTGACAGTTACTGCAAGCTAACAGCCAATCATGTAAAGATCCAACAGAAGCTGGTCTTTCAGATTCTTGAAGGGCTACTGAGGATGAGCTGCTATCAGACATCCATTCTTGGGTCTGCACAAGCTTCTCTCTAAATGACTGGTTCACTCGTTCCACTGTTTCACGCACAATTTGTTCCTTAAACTAACAAAAAAAAAGTTAGTTATTTGCGTACTCTTCAAATAAATGGAAAATAATAAAATAATCCATAGATACTTTTTAAAATGGATTACAATACATTTTATTTATTAATAATATTAAAAATGACTGAAAAAGTAGATTAATAAACCACATTTATATGTGATTATACACCATCCCTTTTACATGTGACTAGGCGATAAGCCGGCCCAGAGGACAGTGTATGTAAAAAAAAAAAAAAAAAAAAAAAATTATGCTTACTTGATCATTTTCATTTCTTCAGATGGAAAAAGAATCCAAAGATGCATTCATTACTTTTGGGAAATAAGAAGGAGGAGGCAAAAAAACCCCAGCCAAAGGCTTAAATACTCTTCCCATTTCCCTCATTCGCCAGTCATTCTGCCAAGGAACAAGGAACAGTAGAAGAAATATCAGGGTGAAAAGGTGCCAGAAGAAGAAAAGGTAAGAGATGAAAAAAACCACAACCCAATCAAACCACGCTTCGTTGGAGCAGGGCAAAAAACCTAGATGGAAAAGGCCCCAAGGACACTGACCCGCAGATAGTCCGAAAGCCTAACTAGAGACCGCAAGCAAACTCACTGAGCCAACACTCCTCCAGGAGAACCTTTGCCCAGCGGTCAGTCCCCACAAAACCCTTACCATTACTGTACCAAAATCCCCAAAAGGGAGAGGACAAGGGTAGGCCAAAGGGATACCCAAAAAGTACAGCAAAATCCATAACGGAAAATCCCCCTTCAAAGGAAGGCCAAGTCCACAGAGACCCGAATGGATCCTGAGAACAAGGGGAGACGACGCCCAACCTACAAGGAGCAACCGGTCATCATCAAGGAGAAGAAACATCTCCCAAACATCGTGCAACAGCACCGAAAAAGACAGCCGAAGAGAAAGTCCTCAAACAGTCAGAACTCAGAGACTGAGCAAACAGAAAAATTAGAAGTAGCAAACTCAGAAAAATAAACATCTGAGTCCAGTAACATGCAGACACGGAGAAAACACTATCCGTAAGGAAGAAGCAGCCAAACAAAATAGCAGATTGCCCAACCACCAAGACAGAGGACACACTCCAGGCAATCCAGGCCGCCAAGCCTACTCACAGATCTCAAAAGGGGGAGAGGCACAGAACCTCTAATAAAAAAAAAAAAAAAAAGAAGGTCCACTGTCACCCCCAAGACCTGAGGATGAACAACAGATCTCAGATCCTACAACCATATCGTCCGGCACAAGACAAGCCCCAAGGAGCCCCGGCTATCAGTAAATCTGGCCAAGTTATAAAACAGAACAGCCAGAACAAGGGCTAAGCCCATGTACCCCGGGAAACTGGAAAACCCCGGCCAGTCCTAGGATCATAAGGTCCGGTAACATCCCACAGCGGGATCCACAAAGAGAAAACGCGGAGTAAAACCCTTGACAACCGGAAGATCAGGAAAGGAAGCCCGGGCCCCACAAATGTTTAGATTAAACATTCTTCCAGGAACATAAATCCCTCGTCTGATATAAAAAAACAAACCTCCCAGGGAAAACTCCAGAATAACCCGGATAACAAGAGCAAGAAGCCCTTGCAAGTCCTGACCCAAAAGTAAGAGACCACCCCTTGCAGGTGCCCAACACTCCAAAGAGCCAAGGCCTAAAAGGACACTAGAGATAACAGGCGTCCAAGCAACATTAACAGGATTGGGCTTGAAAAGTGCGGCTAATCCCCCTTAAGGGACACAAAGCACTGCTCATTTTATCAACCTCGAAAGGAGGAAAGGCTGAGAAGACCTCGCCAGGGATCAAACTGGCAACCCTCGGTTTGCTATACAGAGTAGCCACAGAGCCTCAGTATGCAGAGCTAGCTGTCCAGCTAGCCACAAGCTCTAGACACAAGGGGAACAGTGAGGACAAGTCACTCAAACAGAGCAACAGCAAGCCTCCACATCACCTCAGATTCGAAGTCAGAGGACAGTAAAACATAGGTTTGGATGCCACCTGGATGGCAATACCGCAACCATAAGAGTGGAAAACTACTAGGACCTCTTCTATCCCAAGAAAGAGATGCAGAGCATTCCCAGCACCGGGGAAGGACCCCTAACCGGAGCCCAAAGAGACCTCACAATCTAATGTCCCGAAAAACCAACAACCAAGTCCCGAAGGGAATCCAAGTCCCCCGAAGGTGACCCAATCCACAAGGAGAAATGGATAAGTCCAAGAAGGTCTCAATGAAGAAGAGAACCATTAAAGGAACAAGTCCAAAAAGGAAATTTATGCTTACATGATAAATGTATTTCTTTTACGATATGACGAGTCCACGGATTTCATCCTTACTTATGGGATATCGCCCCCTGGTCAGCAGGAGGAGCCAAAGAGCTCCACAGCAGAGTTGCATAAATAGCTCCTCCCTCCAACCAAGTCATTCGACCGAAGTTAGGAAGAGAAAAGAAAAGCCAAGGAGCAGAGGTGACTGAAGTTTAACAAAAATAAAAATCTGTCTTTAGAAAAAACGACAGGGTGGGCCGTGGACTCGTCATATCGTAAAAGAAATAAATTTATCAGGTAAGCATATATTTCCTTTTCTTTTACAAGATATGATGAGGCCACGGATTTCATCCTTACTTATGGGATACAATACCAAAGCTATAGGACACGGATGAAAGGGAGGGACAAGACAGAGACCTAAATGGAAGGCACCACTGTTTGAAGAACCTTTCTCCCAAAAACAGCTTCAGAAGAAGCAAAAGTATCAAATTTGTAAAATTTTGAAAAAGTATGAAGAGACGACGAAGTTGCAGCCTTGCAAATCTGTTCAACAGAAGCATAATTTTTAAAGGCCCATGTGGAAGCCGCAGCCCTAGTAGAATGAGCCGTAATTCTTTTAGGAGGCTGCTGTCCACCAGTCTCATATGCCAGACGGATGATACTCCTCAGCCAAAAAGAAAGAGAGGTAGCCGTAGCTTTCTGACCGCTACCTTTTCCAAAATAAACAATGAATAATGAAGATGATTGACGGAAATACTTAGTGGCCTGCAAGTAAAACTTCAAGGCACGGATCACGTCCAAGTTATGTAACAGACTCTCCTTCTTAGAAGAAGGATAAGGACACAATGAAGGAACCACAATTTCCTGATTAATATTCTTATTTGAAACAAACTTTGAAACACCTTATCAGAATGAAAGATAAGATAAGGCGAATCACATTGTAACGCTGAAAGCTCAGAAACTATGAGCAGAAGAAATAGCAACCAAAAATAAAACTTTCCAAGATAATAACCTAATATCTATGGAATGCATAGGTTCAAACTGAACCCCTTGAAGAACTCTAAGAACTAAATTCAAACTCCAGGGAGGAGTAATTGGTCTAAATACAGGCTTGATTCTGGTTAGAGCCTGACAAAAAGACTGAACATCTGGAACATCTGCCAAACGTTTGTGAAGCAGAATTGACAAGGCAGAAATCTGTCCCTTTAAGGAACTTGCTGATAACCCTTTCTCCAATCCTTCTTTAAGAAAAGACAGAATCCTGGGAATCCTAACTTTACTCCATGAGTAACCCTTGGATTCACACCAAAAAAAGATATTTACGCCATATCTTATGATAGATCTTTCTAGTGACAGGCTTACGTGCCTGTATTAAAGTATCAATGACCGAATCTGAGAATCCCCGCTTAGATAAGATCAAACAGTCAGCTGCAGAGAATTTAGATTTGGATGTTGGAAAGGTCCTTGAATGAGAAGGTCCTGTCTCAGAGGAAGTTTCCATGGTGGCAGAGAGGACATATTCACTAGATCCGCATACCAATTCCTGCGTGGCCACGCAGGCGCGATCAGGATTACCGAAGCTCTCTCCTGTTTGATCCGAGCAATCACACGTGAAAGGAGAGGAAACGGTGGAAACACATAAGCTAGGCTGAACAACCAAGGCACTGCCAAGGCATCTATCAGTTCGGCCTGGAGATCCCTCAACCTGGATCCGTATCTTGGAAGCTATGCATTCTGTCGAGATGCCATCAGATCCGATTCCGGTCTGCACCATTGTAGAATCAGAGAGGCAAACACCTCCGGGTGGAGTTCCCACTCCCCCGGATGAAAAGTCTGTCGACTTAAAAAAGGAAATTTATGCTTACCTAGTAAATTGATTTCTTCAACGATATGAAGAGTCCACGGATTTAATCCTTACTTGTGGGATAGTATCCTCCTGCTAAAAGGAAGTGGCAAAGAGCACCACAGCAGAGCTGTATATATAGCTCCTCCTTTCCCTCCATCCCCAGTCATTCGACCAAAGGTTTTAGGAAGAGAAAGGAAAAGCTAAAAGGTGCAGAGGTGACTGAAGTTGTAAAAAAAAAAAAAAAACAGGGAGGGCCGTGGACTCGTCGTATCGTAGAAGAAATCAATTTATCAGGTAAGCATAAATTTCCTTTTCTTCTACAAGATACGACGAGTCCACGGATTTCATCAAAGCTACAGGACACGGATGAAAGGGAGGGATAAGACAGAGACCTAAACGGAAGGCACCACTGCTTGAAGAACTTTTCTCCCAAAAACAGCCTCAGAAGAAGCAAAAGTATCAAATTTGTAATAAGTATGAAGGGACGACCAAGTCGCAGCCTTACAAATCTGTTCAACAGAAGCATCGTTTTTAAAGGCCCATGTGGAAGACACAGCCCTAGTAGAATGAGCCGTAATTCTTTCAGGAGGCTGCTGTCCAGCAGTCTCATATGCCGCAGGCGGATGATATTCCTCAGCCAAAAAGAAAGAGAGGTAGCCGTAGCTTTCTGACCCCTACACTTTCCAGAATAAACAATGAATAAAGAAGATGATTGACGTAAATCCTTAGTAGCCTGCAAGTAAAACTTCAAGGTACAGACCACGTCCAAGATATGTAACAGATGCTCCTTCTTAGAAGAAGGATTAGGACACAATGAAGGAACAACAATTTCCTTATTAATATTCTTATCTGAAACAACCTTAGGAAGAAATCCAGGTTTGGTACGTAAAACCACCTTATCAGAATGAAATATAAGATAAGGTGAATCACATTGTAATGCTGAAAGCTCAGAAACTCTTCGAGCAGAAGAAATAGCAACTAAAAACAGAACTTTCCAAGATAACAATTTAATATCTATGGAATGCATGGGTTCAAACAGAACCCCTTGAAGAACTCTAAGAACTAAAATCAAACTCCAGGGAGGAGTAAATTGGTCTAAATACAGGCTTAATTCTAGTTAGAGCCTGACAAAAAGACTGAACATCTGGCAAATCTGCCAAACGTTTGTGAAGCAGAATTGACAAAGCAGAAATTTGTCCCTTTAAGGAATTTGCTGATAACCCTTTCTCCAATCCTTCTTGGAGAAAAGACAGAATCCTGGGAATCCTAACTTTACTCCATGGCCCCAATTTATCAAAGGGCTTGCGGACCTGATCCGACACTGCGGATCAGGTCCGCAAGACTTTGCTAAATGCGGAGAGCAATACGCTCTCCGCATTTAACATTGCACCAGCAGCTCACAAGAGCTGCTGGTGCAACGCCGCCCCCTGCTGACTTGCGGCCAATCGGCCGCCAGCAGGGAGGTGTCAATCAACCCGATCGTATTCGATAGGGTTGATTTCTGGCGATTCCTGTCCGCCTTCTCAGAGCAGGCGGATAGGGTTATGGAGAAGCGGTCGTTAGACCGCTGCTTCACGAGTTGTGTTTCTGGCGAGTCTGAAGACTCGCCAGAAACACGGCCCTTCAAGCTCCGTACAGAGCTTGATAAATGGGCCTGCATGAGTAACCCTTAGATTCACACAAATAAAGATATTTACGCCATATCTTATTATAGATTTTTCTAGTGACAAGCTTACGAGCCTGTATCAAAGTATCGATGACCGAATCAGAGAATCCTCTCTTAGATAAAATCAAGCGTCCAATCTCCAAGCAGTCAGCTGCAGAGAATGTAGATTTGGATGCAGGAAAGTACCTTGAATGAGCAGGTCCTGTCTCAATGGAAGTTTCCACGGTGGCAGAGAGGACATGTCCACTAGATCCGCATACCAAGTCCTGCATGGCCACGCAGGCGCTATCAGGATTATTAAAGCTCTCTCCTGTTTGATCCGAGCAATCACGCGTGGAAGGAGAGGAAAATGAGGAAACACATAAGCTAGGCTGAATGACCAAGGTACTGCCAAGGCATCTATCAGTTCGGCCTGAGGATGCCATTAGGTCTAATTCCGGTCTGCCCAATTGGCGAGTCAATGAGGCAAACACCTCCGGATGGAGTTCCCACTCACCCGGATGAAAAGTCTGACGACTTAGAAAATCAGCTTCCCAGTTCTCTACTCCTGGGATGTAGATCGCTGATAGATAGCAAGAGTGGGCCTCCGCCCATCGGATTATCTTGGATACTTCTATCATCGCTAAGGAACTCCTTGTTCCCCCCTGATGATTGATATACGCCACAGACGTGATATTGTCCGACTGGAATCTGATGAATTTGGCCGAAGCCAACTGAGGCCACGCCTGAAGCGCATTGAATATTAATTTCAGTTCCAGAATATTGATTGGAAGTAGAGAGTGCAAACACCCTGAGCCTTCAGGGAATTCCAGACTGCACCCCAGCCCAGTAGGCTGGCGTCCGTTGTCACTATCACCTACGGGGGTCTGCGGAAACAAGTCCCCTGGGACAGATGATCCGGCGACAACCACCAAAGAAGAGAGTCTCTGGTCTCTTGATCCAGATTTATCTGAGGAGATAAATTCACATAGTCCCCATTCCACAGTCTGAGCATGCACAACTGCAGTGGTCTGAGATGAAAGCGAGCAAACGGAATGATGTCCATTGCCGCTACCATTAATCCAATGACCTCCATACACTGAGACACTAAAGGCCGAGGAATGGACCGAAGTGCTCGGCAAGTATTTAGAATCTTTGATTTTCTGACCTCCGTCAAAAATATTTTCATGTTTACAGAGTCTATCAAAGTTCCCAAGAACCCTTGTTTGTGGAAATAGTGAACTCTTTTCTATGTTCACCTTCCAGCCGTGAGTTCTCAGAAAAGACAACACTGTGTCCGTGTGAGATTTTGTCAGTTGATAAGTTGACGCCTGGATCAGAATATCATCCAGATAAGGCGCCACTGCTATGCCACGCGGTCTGAGAACCACCAGAAGGGACACAAGAAACTTTGTGAAGATCCTGGGTGCTGTGGCCAACCCGAAAGAAAGAGCCACAAACTGATAATGTTTGTCCAGAAAGGCAAACCTTAGGAACTGATGATGATCCTTGTGAATAGGAATATGAAGGTATGCATCCTTCACGTCCACGGTAGTCATATATTGACCCTCCTGGATCATAGGTAATATTGTTCGTATAGTCTCCATCTTGAATGAAGGAACTCTGAGAAATTTGTTTAGACACTTGAGATCTAAAATGGGTCTGAAAGTTCCCTCTTTTTTGGGAACCACGAAAAGATTCGAGTAAAACCCCTGCCCCTGCTCCAGTTTTGGAACGGGGCAAATTACTTCCATGGTAGAGAGATCTTTTACACAGCGTAAGAACGCCTCTCTTTTTATCTGGTCTACAGATTATCGTGAAAGATGAAATCTCCCTCTTGGGAGAAAATCATTGAATTCCAGTTGATACCCGTGGGTCACGATTTCCAGTGCCCAGGGATCCTGAACATCTCTTGCCCAAGCCTGAGCAAAAAAAGAAAGTCTGCCCCCTACTAGATCCGGTCCCGAATCGGGGGCCGCCCCTTTATGCTGTCTTTGTAGCAGCAGCGGGCTTCTTGGATTGTTTACCTTAATTCCAAGCCTGGTTGGGTCTCCAGACTGACATGGATTGAACAAAATTCCCTTCCTGTTTTGTGGAGGAAGAGGAAGCAGAGGGTCCTCCTTTAAAATTATAAAAGGAACGAAAATTATTTTGTTTACCCCTCATCTTAACCGACTTATCCTGAGGTAGGGCATGGCCTTTACCTCCAGAAATGTCAGAAATGATTTCCTTTAATTCAGGTCCGAATAGAGTCTTACCCTTAAAAGGAATAACTAAAAGCTTAGATTTTGATGACACATCAGCAGACCAAGATTTGAGCCATAATGCTCTACGCGCTAAAATGGCAAAACCTGCATTTTTCGCCGCTAATTTAGCAATTTGAAAGGCGGCATCAGTAATAAAAGAATTAGCTAGCTTGAGAGCCTTAATTCTATCCAAAATGTCATCTAATGGAGTCTCAACCTTCAGAGACTCTTCTAGAGCATCAAACCAAAAAGCTGCTGCAGTAGTAACTGGAACAATGCAAGCCGTAGGTTGTAAACGAAAACCCTGATGAATAAATAATTTCTTTAGAAGACCCTCTAACTTTTTATCCATAGGGTCTTTGAAAGCACAACTGTCCTCAATAGGTATAGTTGTACGCTTAGCCAGGGTAGATATATCTCCCTCCACCTTAGGGACCATTTGCCAAGAGTCCCGAATGGTGTCTGATATGGAAAACATTTTCTTAAAATTAGGAGGGGGAGAGAACAGTATGCCTGGTCTATCCCATTCCTTTTTTACAATTTCCGAAATTCTTTTAGGAACCGGAAAAACATCAGTGTAAGTAGGCACCTCTAGATATTAACAGTCGGAGGTGTTCAAGCTTAAAATTAAAGGACATGACGTCCGAATCTGTCAGAGGTAACACTTTCGCTGAGTCTGAAAGTTCTCCCTCAGACAGCAATTCCCTGACCCCCAACTCAGAGCACTGTGAGGGTACATCGGAAATAGCCAATAAAGCATCAGAGGAATCAGTATTCACATTAATACCTGACCTACTGTGTTTACCCTGTAACACTGGTAATTTAGATAATACCTCTAAGGGTAGTTGACATAACTGCAGCCATCTCCTGCAGAGTAAAAGAATTAGATGCACTAGAGGTACTTGGCATCGCTTGTGTGGGCGTTAAAGGTTGTGACACTTGGGGAGAATTGGATGGCATATCCTGGTTATCTTCAGATTGAGAATCATCTTTAGACACACTTTCTTGACCTAAAATATGCTTTTTACAATGTAAGGCCCTTTCAGTATAAGAGCTACATAATGTAAGAGGGGGTTCCACAATGGCTTCTAAACACATAGAACAATGAGATTCCTCAATGTCAGACATGTTGAACAGACTAGTAATAACCACAATAGTCGTTAAACACTTAATTTATTGCTTTAAATTTTTTTTGAGAAACGTGTACTGCGCATTTAAAAAAAAAAAGAGCACAAAATTTCCCAAAACTGCTTGAAAATGTTAATTTACTCTAAAAATTAACTACACCTAATTAATGGCTCCAAAAATTATTGCACCCCAAGAGTAAGGGGAGAAATTAATCTCTAAAAGGCATATATAGACACAAATATGTTAAATTTGACAAAAATACCCCCTGCACCTCGCTCTGCTGTGGCGCCTACCTGCCCCCAGGGTATTTCCAAATGATGTGACAACGATCCGGATAAGAGAACCCCTGTCTAGGCTCAACCGGAGCTAATGCCTGCTGCTTCTCAACAAGAGTAAAGTGCGCGTCTGAGCGCACAAAAACAAGCCCCGCCCATGTCCGATGATCGTGTAAGCCTGAACAACCGCATGGTGAAGCGGTTTTAAAGTATAAGCCATGTGGAATTCTTTAACCCCTAAGTACTCTCCCAATATGTTCAAACTGTTCATTTTGAACAAAAAAACGTTAAGCATATTCCTGCCTCTCCCAGTGTCTCTTTATAATGCTGTGAAGCCCATTATAATAAATGGCCTAATATGTCAACTGAAATAAATTAAGCACAGGTTTCTCAGTAACACCCCTTTGTTTTACAGGTCTACTGCTTACCCCTTCCCTTGCAGGGAAATAAATGTCAGCCAGTTCTGATATAACAAGTCTCCTCAGAAATAAAGGGCTGCACATACCTCAATGCAGCTTGTAGCATGAAACCGTTCTCCACACTGAAGATGTCTCTTGTATTACCTTCAGAAGCTCTGTGGGAACCAACGTGGATCTTAGTTACATCTGCTAAGATCATCAACCTCAGGGCAGAAATCTTCTTTCATATCCCCCTGAGGAAAATAGTACTCACCGTTACCATTTAAAATAAAAAACTTCTTGATTGAAGAAACTAAAAACTAACACCTCACTTTATCTCTTCTTAGTATAACACAGGCAAAGAGAATGACTGGGGGTGGAGGGAAGGGAGGAGCTATATATACAGCTCTGCTGTGGTGCTCTTTGCCACTTCCTGTTAGCAGGAGGATAATATCCCACAAGTAAGGATGAAATCTGCGGACTCGTCGTATCTTGTAGAAGAAATCCGCCTCCCAGTTCTCTACTCCTGGGATGTAGATTGCCGACAGATAACAAGAGTGTGCCTCCGCCCATCGAATTATCTTGGATACTTTATCATCGCTAAGGAACTCCTTGTTCCCCCTTGATGATTGATATAAACTACAGTCGTGATATTGTCCGACTGGAATCTGATGAATTTGGCGAAGCCAACTGAGGCCACACCTGAAGCGCATTGAATATTGCTCTCAATTCCAGAATATTGATTGGAAGTAGAGACTCCACCTGAGTCCATACACCCTGAGCCTTCAGGGAATTCCAGACTGCACCCCAGCCCAGAAGGCTGGCGTCCGTTGTCACTATCACCCTCGAGGGTCTGCGGAAACACGTCCCCTGGGACAGATTATCCGGTGACAACCACCAAAGAAGAGAGTCTCTGGTCTCTTGATCCAGATTTATCTGAGAAGATAAATTCGCATAGTCCCCATTCCACTGTCTGAGCATGCACAGTTGCAGTGGCCTGAGATGGAAACGAGCAAACGGAATGATGTCCATTACCGCAACCATTAACCCAATTACTTCCATACACTGAGCCACTGATGGCCAAGGAATGGACTGAAGGGCTCGGCAAGTATTTAGAATCTTTGATTTTCTGATCTCCGTCAGAAATATCTTCATGTCTACAGAGTCTATCAGAGTTCCCAAGAAGGGAACCTTTGTCCGTGGAACTAGTGAACCCTTTTCTAGGTTCACCTTCCAACCGTGAGTTCTCAGAAAGGACTACACTGTGTCTGTATGAGATTTCGTCAGATAAGTCGACGCCTGAATTAAAATATCGTCCAGATAAGGTGCCACTACTATGCCCCGCGGTCTGAGAACCGCCAGAAGGGACCCTAGAACCTTAGTGAAGATCCTGGGTGCTGTGGCCAACCCGAAGGGAAGAGCCACGAACTGAAAATGTTTGTCCAAGAAGGCAAACCTTAGGAACTGATGATGATCCTTGTGAATAGGGATATGAAGGTATGCATCCTTCAAGTCCACGGTAGTCATAAATTGACCCTCCTGGATCATTGGTAAGATTGTTCGTATAGTCTCCATCTTGAATGATGGAACTCTGAGAAACTTGTTTAGACACTTGAGATCTAAAATGGGTCTGAAAGTTCCCTCTTTTTTGAGAACCACGAACCACCCTGTCCCTGTTCCAGCTTTGGAACAGGACAAATTACTCCCATGGTAGAGAGGTCTTTTACACAGTCTACAAACAATCGTTAAAGATGAAATCTCCCTCTTGGGAGAAAATCCTTGAATTCCAGTTGATACCCATGGGTCACGGTTTCCAATGCCCAGGGGTCATGGACCTCTCTTGCCCAAGCCTGGGCAAAGAAAGAAAGTCTGCCCCCTACGAGATCCGGTCCCGGACCGGGGGCCGCCCCTTCATGCTGTCTTTTTAGCACAGCGGGCTACTTGGGTTGTTTACCTTTGTTCCAAGCCTGGTTGGGTCTCCAGACGGATTTGGATTGAGCAAAATTCCCTTCTTGCTTTGTGGAGGAAGAGGAAGCAGAGTGTACTCCTTTAAAATTTCGAAAGGAACGAAAATTATTTTGTCTACCTCTCATCTTAACAGACTTATCCTGAGGCAAGGCATGACCTTTACCTCCAGTAATGTCAGAAATTATTTCCTTTAACTCAGGTCCGAATAGGGTCTTACCCTTGAAAGGAATAGCTAAAAGCTTAGATTTTGATGACACGTCAGCAGACCACGTTTTGAGCCATAATGCTCTACGCGCTAAAATGGCAAAACCTGCATTTTTCGCCGCCAATTTAGCAATTTGAAAGGCTGCATCTGTAATAAAAGAATTAGCTAGCTTGAGAGCCTTAGTTCTATCCAAAATGTCCTCTAAAGGGGTCTCAACCTTCAGAGACTCTTCTAGAGCATCAAACCAAAAAGCTGCTGCAGTCACTGGAACAATGCAAGCTGTAGGTTGTAAAAGAAAACCCTGATGAATTAATAATTTCTTTAGAAGACCCTCTAACTTCTTATCCATGGGGTCTTTGAAAGCACAACTGTCCTCAAAGGGTATAGTTGTACGCTTAACAGGATTTGCAGTCTGCACACTGGATTACGATTTGCACTTAATTTTCGTAATAAAAAAGTGATAATACCAACAGTTCTGTTTATGTCGTTATATCCCAAACTGTTTGTCAATGTTAATGCAATTCGTGTGTCAAATATATGTCCCTTGTCAGTCTTTGCAGTAAGATAAGCAGATGTACTAAGAGTATGATGTGCCGTAAACTTGCAACACTATTACAAAGTATTGTTACCTTGTTCTGCTGATTCCGCTCAACGGGCTGATGACGAGACTCCTTGTAAGCAGGTAAGGAGACACTTCCTATCTCCTGAGAAAGGAAATCCAATGGAATACAATGATGATTGTACCTGCTGCAAAGAAAAACAGTCCGCACCAAGTAATGCAGGTAAAAACAGACTTTATTAAAGTCTAAACATTTGTGAAGGGTACATACAAGCTCGGGAGAGAGCTAGGAACAAACAAAAACGTCCGACGCATTTCCTCCCCGTAGGCACTTCCACTTCCTATGGGCAGGAAACGCATCGGACATTTTTGTTTGTTCCTAGCTCTCTCCCGAGCTTGTATGTACCCTTCAAAAGTGTGTAGACTTTAAATAAAGTCTGTTTTTACCTGCATTACTTGGTGCGGACTGTTTTTCTTTGCAGCAGGTACAATCATCATTGTATGCCATTAGTTGTACGCTTAGCCAGGGTAGATATAGCTTCCTCCACCTTAGGGACCGACTGCCAGGAGTCCCGAATGGTGTCTGATATTGGAAACATTTTCTTGAAAGTAGGAGGAGGAGAAAACGGTATACCCGGTCTGTCCCATTCCTTTTTAATAATTTCCGAAATTCTTTTAGGAACCGGAAAAACATCAGTGTAAGTAGGCACTTACTCTAGATATTTGTCCATTTTACACAATTTCTCTGGTGGTATCACAATAGGGTCACAATCATCCAGAGTCGCTAAAACCTCCCGAAATAACAGGCGGAGGTGTTCAAGCTTAAATTTAAAAGGACATGATGTCCGAATCTGTCTGAGGTAACATTTCCTGAGTCTGAAAGTTCTCCCTCAGACAGCAATTCCCCCAACTCAGAGCCCTGTGAGGGTACATCGGAAATAGCCAATAAAGCATCAGAGGATTCAGTATTCACATTAATACCTGACCTACTGCGTTTACCCTGTAACACTGGTAATTTAGATAATACCTCTGTAAGGGTAGTTGACATAACTGCAGCCATATCCTGCAGAGTAAAAGAATTAGACTCACTTGAGGTACTTGGCGTCGCTTGTGTGGGCGTTAAAGGTTGTGACACTTGGGGAGAATTGGATGGCATATCCTGATTCTCTTCAGACTGATAATCATCCTTAGGCACACTTTCTTTACCTAAAATATGTTTTTTACATTGTAAAGCCTTTTCAGTACAAGAGGTACACAAAGTAAGAGGGGGGTCCACAATGGCTTCTAAACACATAGAGCAATTAGTTTCCTCAATGTCAGACATGTTGAACAGACTAGCATAAACCACAACAGTCGTTAAACACTTTATTAATTTCAACAATTTTTCGAAAAATATGTACTGCGCCTTTAAAAAATAAAAAAGCGCACAAATTTTCCTAAACTGCCTAAACGTTTAAATAACGCTATACAATTAAATATACCTATTCAATTGGGCCAAAAATTATTGCACCCTAAGAGCAAAGGGTGAATTTAACCTCTAAAAGACATTTTATAGCACAAAAAATATTTTATTGAAAATAATGACCCCTGGGTACTGCAAAATGACTCGACAATGATCTGGTGCACAGAATACCAGTGTAGGCCCCACCGGAGCTAATGCCTGCTGCCTTCTCTGTCAGAGTACACTGTCCGTCTGAGCGAGTGAAAATAGGCCTCGCCCATCACGGACGTCGATCATATCAGTCTGTATAACCGCATGGGAAGCGGTTTGCAAAGTAAGCCATGTGGTCCCCTAAAAACCTTACTGTAACACTGCAGCCATACTGATTATTTGTTATGTGATCAAATAAAAAACGTCAAGCTGCCTCTCCCAGTGTCCTATTGATTATTGTTTTCAGCCCAGTACTATATCAAATACAAACATAAACACAGGATTTTCAGTAACACCCTTTACGTACAGGTCTACTGCTTACCCCTTTCCTTGCAGGGAAAAATGTCAGTCAATTCTGATATACCAAGTCTCCTCAGAAGTAAAAGACTAAACATACCTCAATGCTGCTTGTAGCATGAAACCGTTCTCCACACTGAAGATTTCTCTTGCACTACCTTCAGAACTCTGTGGGAACCAACGTGGATCTTAGTTACAACTGCTAAGATCATCCACCTCAGGGCAGAAATCTTAATCTCCAAATCTCCCTGAGAAAAATAGTACTCACCAGTACCATTTAAAATAAAAAACTGCTTGATTGAAGAATCTAAAACTAACACCTCACTTTACCTCTTCCTATTACTACACAGGCAAAGAGAATGACTGGGGGTGGAGGGAAGGGAGGAGCTATATATACAGCTCTGCTGTGGTGCTCTTTGCCACTTCCTGTTAGCAGGAGGTTAATATCCCACAAGGATGAAATCCGTGGACTCGTCGTATCTTGTAGAAGAAAATATTTTCTCTTTACATTGTAAGGCTCTCTCAATACAAGTGTCACAAAGAGTAACCGGGGGTTCCACAATGGCATCTAAACACATGGGACATGTATGCTGTTCAAGGTCATCCATGATAACAGATGCAAAAGCAAAAACTTGGTCAAATATTGAAAATTAATTTAACAGTAGGACTTAGTTTAAAAACAAAACTTTGTTTTACTGTGCCTTTAAGAAAAAGTCTATATAAATAATGTGCAGATATAATTCTGTGTGTATGTATATATATATATATATATATATATATATATATATATATATATATATATATACCTCTTCCTGCACGATAATAACATTCACATTAGATTGCCAAAAAAAAAACAACAGTCACCCTGCCGCAGCTCCTACCTGCCCCCACAAGACTAATCGTCAACTGCTAAGATCGACTTCCCTAAGATCACTTGTTCTATATGCCACAACAAGCAATCTTAGGAACCATGAGGAGGATGCGACCGAATACCAGACAAAAGGAAACTGGGCGGCTAAGTGCGCGACATCAAGCCCCGCCCCTCGTGGGCGTAAACACATAACACAAACCCCAGGAAAAAAAGAAAGAACCGCCATGTACCGGAACCCTGTACCCACACTTCAAGCATTAAACCTTGCAGTACAGCACAATAAAACCGGACCCCTTGCGTCAGCCATCTCTATACTGATTTACTGAGTCTTGACAAATAAACATAATAAAGTAAACTCCAATAACATAGGTAACCCCTGCAATGTCCCAGCACTTCGTAGGCTAAAACAAAGTGCCAGAATGTCTGGAAGTTAAGCAGTATGTAAGCTCTCCCTTGTTAAAGAGAACCCTCATACTGTTCAATGTCAAAGGCAGATTACAGTCGACTGAGATATGCTGCATGGCCCCAGAAACAAAGACAGTCCTTACCTCCATGCTGAGGAACAGCACAATATTCTCACAGTGTCAAGAGGTCCACTCTTCCTTCTGAGGTCCTGTGAAGAAATAAGGGTCTTAGTTAAGGTCTATAAGACCATCACCTCAGAGCAGAACCATAATGAGAGGCGCAGCGGGGTTAAAAACCCCACCAGTTCCCAAAGCTGAAAAGCTATAACTGCAGAGGCTGATCTAATTGAAAAATAGTACACTTTGGCACCATTTGAAAATAAAAAACACTTGATTGAAGAATCTAAACTAACACCTCACTTTAGCTCTTCCTATCACTAACACAGGCAAAGAGAATGACTGGGTTGGGGGGGAGGGAGGAGCTATTTATGCAGCTCTGCTGTGGAGCTTTTTGCCTCCTCCTGCTGACTAGGAGGCGATATCCCATAAGTAAGGATGAAACATAAATAATATAGAAAGTATTCGGCACCCCAACCTGACCAGCAAGGTATAATAGGCGCCACGTGTCTGAATAAGCCGCGAGACAGAAGATCTGAACCCAAGCAGGACCAGTCTGCAACCAGGGTCATAACTGCCAAGCTGGCTAAATCCGCCCTCAGAGATGGAGGAAGAAAAAACAGACAAACATGGGACTAACGTGTCCCAAACAAATTCCGTAGAAGCAAACAGCAAGTATCGATCCCAGAGAAAGTTACCGCAGGAAACATAGTATGAAAAATAAAAATAAAATTCAACCTAACCAGATAAAATAAAATAACAGGCAACCCGAGGGTTAACGCCGAAGAAGAACAGAAAGATCCGCAAGACCAGCCTAACGGAAACCCTGTTCCTCCAACAAAACTGGGAAGGATCTCTATAAGATTTAAAGGAGATTACATCATCCCCCATGTTTAATGAGGTGAGCAATTCAAAGGAAAAGACTGATGAGTCCCAAAGCCGTGAAGGATAGGGTCCCCAAACAGCTCAAAAACGTGTCTGAGTAAAACACGAAGGCGAGCCACCCTGTAACGAAAGGCATAACACTCAGGAACAGTTACACCCGCAGGGAACTTCACATGCCCTCCTGTGGCACGAGCCCTAATGCAAATAAACATCTGGACTTTGTAGACAAGCAAGCCCCAAAAGTATGTAAAAGCGAAAACGTGCCACAACCTCCGGGGGGAACAATCCACCCTCCGAGGAGGAAAAAAAATAACCTGGGTTACACGCATGTGTAGTAGTAGTAGGGAGCGGTAGGGAACTCGCCTCCCAGGAGGACAGGGCCCCCGAGTCGGATGGCTCAGCAGTCCTTTGATTTCCAGAGCCAGAGGAACAAGGAGCTCTAGGACCGCCTAAAGAACATAACGGACTGAGTCAATGGGGCCAATTCACATTTGTCACAGGACGAAGAATCTGAATCAGAAAGTTGAACAATCTCAATATCAGCATCCTCCATAACTGGATAAAGAATACCAAAAAATGGACTATATATAAAACAATGTAAACAGCACCTGACACCCACAATGGCTGGGGCACTCACCACCTCCTATCACCAGACACCAGCGGACTAGAATTCTCTGTCACCACACAGTCAGGAATGCGGAAATGGGAGACCAGAACGTAGACATGCCCGGTCACAAGGTGAACCGTACAGTCCAAAAAAAGCTTGCCCAACCGTAAGGTCGCGCCACTTCGAAAGGTCATTATGTTCCAAAAAGCCACGAGCCCAGTTAACACTACACATAAGCAGAATGAATCGCATAACAAACATGATTAAAAAAAAAACTTTTCAATAATCCCCCTCAGGAGATATTAACCCTTGATTCCAAGATACTAAAGGAGTCCCACTGAGACTCTGTATTTTTCGTGTGAGTTTGCAGGAACAAATGAGTTACAGTACAATCATGAAAGTAAAATGAAACTGTCACGCTCGGCCGCTGGGAAGCCACTACCAGGCTTTTTATTCCGGGCTTCCTGTTTCTTCAGTGCCCGTTTGTTTGTTACTCTTTGTGGCTCCTGTGAGGACTTCACTGTGAAACTCTCTAACTGCTGATTTTCTGTTGCCAAACTCTGCAAAGACTGTCTATGCTGGGTTAACTCTCAAACTTCCTGATAACCTGTTTCCAAATACTGCAAATACGGTTTATTCAGTGTAAACTCTCAAACTGCATGATAACTTGTTGCCAATCTCTGCAAGTACTGATTTATCTGCGTTAACCTTCAAACTACCTGATATCCTGTTGTCTAACTCTGCAAGTACTGACTATTCAGTATTAACCTTCAAACTGCCTGATAACCTGTTGCCAAACTCTGCAAGGACTGACTACACAGTGTTAACCCTCAAACTGCCTGATAACAAGTTACCTACTCCTGCATTATTAACTGTTTCTTGTTTTATCCTTCCTCTGTCTGAGTATAAGTGGACTATCCCTGCTCTCCTGATTCTGTGGAAGACATTTCCTGAAACCTTTCTCAGAAGTCTATTTGGCTGATATCTTGTATTACTTTGGACTCAGGCTAACTCTGCTCCATATCGTGAGTACATTGTTTTTTAGAGGTTGTCGTGGGGTCACATCCTGGATTAAACTCCAAGTGCAAGGGTGTCGTTTAAGTTCGCCCTCGCATTTGGGTCTTCTTCTGGACATTTCCTAACCTGACAGAAACAATCTTACCAGAATCTAAGCCGTGGAACAAAAACACGGCCCTTCAAGTGTGACGGATAGTAGCCTCAGCCATTGAATTGAAAGAAGAAAGCATGCAGCAAAGCAAAGTTCGACAATGCTGATTGCTTGTGGAGTTGTTAAAATGAGTCGGGATGGACTCTTCCTGCATCTCCAGACTCTAACTTTCATCCAAGCCCTCACTGAGAGACTGACAGGATTACTTAAAACTCCCGTCCCATGTCGAAGAGTACTACCCTCCATAAGAGACGAAAACAAACTTCTGACACTTTTCTGTCAACCTCCTGGGACGAAAAGCAAAGAATGGCTGGGGGACGAGGGAAGTGGTAGGAGTATTTAAGTCTTTTGCTGGGGTGTCTTTGCCGCCTCCTGGTAGCCAGGTTCTTATTTCCCAAAAGTAATTAATGCAGCTGTGGACTCTTCCTGTTTAAGAAGAAAATATATACACACACACACAAACATATATATTATGAATATCATTCCACATTTGACCTGGGAGGCCTGTAACATCTCCACACTGGGAGAATAATTCTCACTGCCTGGCTGAACTCCTCTCATCCCCTATGTCCAAGAGGCACTCTGAGGGGTCAACGGGGTCTCAGCTTGGTAGGAGAACCCCTATATGAAACAACGTGTAGATCATATCAGAATTCACCTCAATCCATCTTGGAGGCAAAAAAATTGACTGAGGGATTCTGGGAAACTGTGTGAGATCAGAGCTCTGATATGTTAGGGCATTTTTGCTTTCTCCTAATGGACTGGAGTGGAATCCCATATGTGATGTCCCGTGGTTTACACAAATGTGCCCTATATATGCGCTAATAATGCAGTAAACCAAATGATGCCTGTAGTGCTAATTTAACTGCTGTTGTTCAGAGTAGCCCTAAATCAGCAACACTGTTAAAATTTAAGTTCATTAAAGGGACATGAAATCCAAATTTTCATATATAGAGCATGTGATTTTAAACAACTTTATAATATACTTCTTTTATCTAATTTGTTTAGCTCTCTTGGTATCTTCTGTTGAAAAGGATACCTAGATAGGCTCAGAAGCTGCTGACTGGTGGCTGCACATACATGCTTCATGTTGTTGGCTCATCCAGTGTGTTAACTAGCTCCCAATAGTGTATTTATGCTTCTTCAACAAAGGATACCAATAGAATGAAGCAAATTAGATAATAGAGAATACTCCATGTCCCTTTAATCATCTTAGATAATAGAGAATACTCCATGTCCCTTTAATCATCTTAGATAATAGAGAATACTCCATGTCCCTTTAATCATCTTAGATAATAGAGAATACTCCATGTCCCTTTAATCATTAGCCTGTAAGGTACATACCATTTTCATATAGTTGGTGAACCAGTCTGGTGGCATTTCTGTGGATTTTCTAACCTCATTTTGTCCTCTCTGTTCCTATTAAGAAATAACAACAATGATTTGGTGCTCCTTCACAATTTGGGATATATATATATAAAAAGTTGGGTTGTCATTTAAGTTAAAATTGCCAAGCCATGTACTATAAATGAACATTGCAAAGGACATTGTACTCACAAACTGCAAGATAACACACATTGCTGTGAACCTGAAATCATAGCCGGAAATGCATGTTTGTGCAGAAGTGATATTGCTCTATTGATGCTTACCGATTGATATCATAAAAGTAAAATGGGTTTCATATCCCTTTAATACATTCCTACAAGCCTGACAAAGATATTGGATTTATTTAATATCCATTATTAAAAAAACAATAGTACTTTTAAAAAGCTCTTCTTAACAAGGAAACAAAAAAGTTGTAAGTAAAATGTCCATATGATATAGTGTAAATAAAATATAAGGATTTCCTGGTAGACAAAATATACATACCCTGTCAAGGTAGCTAGTGAACCATTCTGGCTGTACTGGTTCTATAATCTCAGCTTCCCCTGGTTTCTCCTGTCAATAAAGACAGTAACAATATGAACTACGATGTTAAAAGAGATGGTAAACACATACTAGATATAATAATTCAAAGAAAAAATTAAGATTAGCCTTAGCATAATATGTAGATGTATTTTTATAATTATATTAGTTGTTTAAAGGGACAGTCAACACTTACTTTAACATGTTTTTATATTGAAAATAACAAAACGGAGGTCCGCCTACACTATACCCCTCCTGCCTTGCCGCCTTGCTTCTGTCCTAATCAGCGGCGCTAACTACTCTAATACTCGGTAAATATGGATGCCGGACTCCCCCCACCATTACGTAGCTGCCTTCTTCTTCAACTGATAAGCAAATCAGAATCCAGTCCTCGGACTGAAATTGCACGCGCTTGCAATTTCTGTCCGATGCCTGGATTCTGATTTGCTTATCAGTTGAAGAAGAAGGCAGCTACGTAATGGTGGGGGGAGTCCGGCATCCATATTTACTGGGTATTAGAGTAGTTAGCGCCGCTGATTAGGACAGAAGCAAGGCGGCAAGGCAGGAGGGGTATAGTGTAGGCGGACCTCCGTTTTGTTATTTTCAATATAAAAACATGTTAAAGTAAGTGTTGACTGTCCCATTAAATATTGAAAATAAAACTATAAAAAGGTCTAGTTTCTATAAAGTACTTTAGTTGATTAGGTGATTGTTCAAAGCATACAGTAGGACTTAATCTCCTAACTACCCCCATACCTCTATGGGGGTTAATAAGGTGATTAGGTAAGGGCAGTTTAAGGGTTAAAGTGAATGTAAATTTTGTTGATAAAGTGCCCGGTTTTTAAAAATAGGATTAAAAACAGGGGCCCTTTTGGGGGGGCGTGTCCGAACAGCACGCATTTTCTTTGAGCTCTGCATAGGATCCTCTCTAATCCGCTGATTACAGAGATATAACAGCAAAAGTAACTAACCTACTCTTCAAATACTGGGTTACCAGTGCTGGCAGAAGAAACCTGCCTTACTGAATTAATTTCTCTAAACAAGTCCTCACCTCTCTACAAACCTTGCAACAACTATCTGTCTGAAGACCTACTCCGTTATTAGCAATGGCGAAGATAATCACAACCACGTGGAGCGACAACATATCAGACAAGTTAGATTGCCATCGTGCCAAGATTGAGGCTTTGTTTCAGGCTCTAACTGATAGAACTTCATCAGAACAAGAGCTCCTCTCATATATGGATAGTGTCATACTTACAAAAAATAAGATTTCGTGCACACGGCATTGTCAGGAAGATGCAGCAAACCTGACCTTACAATCCGACGTGACCAAGCGCATCAGTAAGCCAACATAACTGCTAGCAACAGCAACTAACGGCTTACCCAACCTTATTAATAACTCTGAGGTATATACTAGCGAACAGAGAGTCAACAGCACCCCTGGACCGACTTTGGTGATAAACCGACAGGATATTGAAATCACCTCTAACTGCAGATAGAGAAGGCATACAGTCCCCTAAGGGTGGCGAATCAGCTCATCCGCATTTGGCTTTGTTTGATCTGAAACCAGACTCGATAAAATATATGACATCATCCATCAGCTATGCAGTCAATAATACCCATTTACGGCAATTATTGTTGAAACAACCTGAATCTCATACTAGTACCGCTGCCCATCCGTATTCAACTACTGGAAAATATTTCACTAATGTGGCAGCCTCTGCAGGGAAACTAGAAATCGCCTCGCTTATTTTACAGCGTCCCTCCTTCACCATTAGATCCATGGCGGTAAGACATTCTGAATTGCAGAGACTGATTAGTGTTTGGAAGATAGGGATAGGATAGACACCTTAACTGGGTCTGTGCTGCCCTAACACTCATTAACGTGCATAGAACATATACTGCTGAAACGCTATAAACCTGACACTACTGCTACAGCCAATTAATTATTGGACATGTTATAAGAAGTCATTGGGTGTACGTACACCATGTTATTATTTATGTAGCATGTAATTACTTTTTATGCATCCTTTCTCCTCTTGAGTTTTATTGTGGACAGAATAAGTGGATATGCTTAAATCATAGCAGAGCTAAATAAGTGTCTCTGAGCGAAGACGTCATATCTGACAATCAAAGAGTTGCTCCACCATTATTCAGTGTTAATATTCCATTGTATTTTAGTGACATTACTGTAAGCTTCATACATAATACCTCCAGAGAAGATTAACTCTAACATTAGTTGTTAAAAATATAACTGTACAAGAGCTCGAATATACAAGATTGTTGATGTTGTAGTTTGTATATTATCTCCTATTAAC
The DNA here is from genome assembly GCF_027579735.1 of Bombina bombina. NCBI lineage: Eukaryota > Metazoa > Chordata > Amphibia > Anura > Bombinatoridae > Bombina > Bombina bombina. Next base: position 1,157,659,373 of record NC_069499.1, on the reverse strand, counting down.
ACCCCACAATGGATATATATCTTCAAAAACAGGGGAAATGGTGTATAGTTTTAAATGGTCCATGTTTAATGTTATATTGAGGACATTGAGTCACTAAAGTTATGGTTAAAAAAAAAAAAAAAAAACACTAAAAAAAAAACCTCTTGGGCTTATTTGATCATGAGACCTGGAAACCACCCTAAACTCAAATTATAAGCTCTATTACGATCTCACAATGTATGCATATTAAGAACAATGTTGTATGGTATCGCAAAATTGTTATTGTTGTCTGCATTATAAATATCTGTATTGTCGAATTTCTTCAATAAAGCTAAAAAAAAAAACTAACAAAAAAAAACTGCAAAAACAGGGGCACTTTAATTAATCAAAATTTACATTTCACTCATGTTGTGAAAATACTTACCTTTTAATCTTGACAGCCGCTCCAGCGATTCCACCGGTCATTGCAAGCCTCTTCATACGTCAGAAATGACTGATCGGTCATCCTCCAATCACAGCTTCCCCCAGAGGGAATCAGTGTCTGATTCAACGCCATGATTGGAGGAAGCCGGATTCCTCATATTAGACCCGGGAAGAGGCTTTGCGACAGGCGGAGGAAGCGATGCAGCGGCTGTCAAGACTAAAAGGTATTTTCACAACACAAGTGAAATGTAAATATTGATGAATTAAAGTGCCCCTGTTTTTAATCGGATTTTTAAAAACCTGGCACTTTATCATATAAATTTACATTCACTTTAACCCTTAAACTACCCTTACCTAATCACCTTATTTAAAAGGTTTACAGTTTAAGTGATAGGCATAGTCACGTACAATGTATATTGTTATAAAAGTATTTTATATATACACATATATTTTAAAATATATATAATGTTTGAAATAATAACAAGCAACCATTAAATACCTTTTAAGATATATAAAAAACTTTAAAGGGATAGTCTACACCAGAATTGTTATTGCTTTAAAGGGACAGCCAACACCAGAATTTTTGTTTAAAAAGAAAGATAATCCCTTTAATACCCATTCCCCAGTTTTGCACAACCAACAGTTATATTAATATACTTTTTACCTCTGTAATTATCTTGTATCTAAGCTTCTGCTGACTGCCCCCTTATTTCAGTTCGACAGACATGAAGTTTAGCCAATCAGTGCTCACTCCTAGGTCACTTTACGTGCATGAGCTCAATGTTATCTATATGAAACATGTGAACTATGCCCTCTAGTGTTCAAAATGTATTCAGATTAGAGGCAGTCTTCAAGGTCAAAGAAATTAGCATATGAACCTCCTAGTTTTTGCTTTCAACTAAGAATACCAAGAGAACAAAGCAAAATTGGTGATAAAAATAAATTGGGAAGTTAATTGGGAAGATAATCCCTTTATTACTCATTCCCCAGTTTTGCATAACCAACACAGATATAATACACTTTTTACCTCTGTGATTACCTTGTATCTAAGACTCTGCAGACTGCCCCCTTATTTCAGTTCTTTTGACTGACTTGCATTTTAGCCAATAAGTGCTTACTCCTAGGCAACTCCACGTGTATGAGCACAGTGTTATCTATATGACTCACATGAACTAACACCCTTTAGTGGTGAAAAACAAAACTTATGCTTACCTGATAAATTTATTTATTTCTTGACACGGTGAGTCCACGGATCATCATAAATTACTGTTGGGAATATCACTCCTGGCCAGCAGGAGGACGCAATGAGCACCACAGAAGAGCTGTTAAGTATCACTTCCCTTCCCACAAACCCCAGTCATTCGACCGAAGGAAAGGAGAGAAAGGAAATAACACAAAGGTGCATAGGTTTATATAAACAAAACTGTCTGAAAAAACAGGGAGGGCCATGCACTCACAGTGTCAAGAAATAAATAAATTTATCAGGTAAGCATAAATTTTGTTTTAGCAGGTAAGCATAAATTTTGTTTTCATCATCATCAATTACTATTGGGAACCAATACCCAAGCTAGAGGACACAAATGATACGGGAGGGACAAGACAGGTAACCTAAACAGAAGGCACCACTGCTTAAGACCCTTTCTCCCCCAAAAAAGAAGGCCAAGTCGCCGCCTTACGAATCTGTTCTACAGATGCCTCTTTCTTGAAGATCCAAGAAGAAAACACCGCCCTAGAGGAGAACTGTAATTCTCTCAGGAGGCTGCTGTCCAGCAGGCTCATAAGCTCTACGATAAAACTTCTCAACCAGAGAGAAAGAAGTGGCAGAAGCTTACTGGCCTTTTTGTCTGTCCAGAAAGACAATAAACAATACAGAAGAATGACAAAAGTCCTATGAAGCCTGAAGATAAAATCTAAGGTCCCGCACAACTTCTAAGTTGTGCAACAGATGTATTTTCATGAAAAGGATTAAGACAGAGAGAAGGAACAACAAGTTCCTGATTAAAATCTCTGTCCGACACAACCTTAGGAGGAAGACCAAACTTGGTACGAAGCACTGCCTTATCTGCCTGAAATACGAGATAAGGAAAAACGCACTGCAAAGCTGAGAGTTCGGAAACCCTCCGAGCAGAAGAAATAACGTTTCCAAGATAACAACTTAATATCTATGGAATGCATAGGCTCAAATAGAGCCTTAAGAAAAACTTTAGGAACAAGGTTAAGACTCCAAGGAAACAACTGACTTAGTCCTGACTCGGACCAGGACCTGATAAAAGGATTGTACATCCGGCACGTTCGCCAGACACTTGAGCAGCGGAATGGAAATATCGAAATCTGACCCTTGAGGGTACTAACAGATAAAACTCTCTTTCTCAAGGCCTACCTGGAGAAATAATAAGATCCCTGGGATCCTGCCATATCTTATAGAAAATCTTTCTAGTGATAGGTTTACGAGCCTGAATCATGGTCTTAATAACTGAATCAAAAAACCCACGTCTATCCAACAACAAGCGTTCGATCTCCAAGCAGTCAGCTTCAGAGAAACAATATTTGGATGAAGGAAGGACCCCTGAAGCAGAAGATCCTTCCTCAGAGGAAGTTACCACGGAGGTAGAGACACCATCTCTACTAGATCCGCCTTCCAGATCCTGCAATGCCACGCAGGAGCTAAGAGAAAACCAATGCACTCTCCTACTTAATCAGAACGATGACTCGCGGAAGGAGACAGTATAGAAAAAAAACACATCTAAATAAGAAACAGGCAGAATGTCAGCTTCGCTCCGTTCTCAAGTGGGAGAACGGAGAGTAGTAGAATACATGCGCTCAACCCCTCTAAAATGGCAGCACTCCATAATGTAGAGGAGGCGTGGCCAAAAGTCGGCACGGAAAGAGCTCTATTCCATCGACTAACTCCCTCTTAATATGAGGTATCTTGTAGGACTTAAAGGGACACTGAACCCACATTTTTTTCTTTAATGATTCAGATAGAGCATGCAATTTTAAGCAACTTTCTAATTTACTCCTATTTTCAATTTTTCTTCGTTCTCTTGCTATCTTAATTTGAAAAAGAAGACTTCTAAGCTTTAATTTTGGTTCAGTACTCTAGACGGCACTTTCTTATTGGTGGATGAATTTATCCACCAATCAGCAAGAACAACCCAGGTTGTTCACCAAAAATGGGCCGGCATCTAAACTTACATTCTTGCATTTCAAATAAAGATACCAAGAGAATGAAGAGAATTTGATAATTGGAGTAAATTAGAAGGTTAGTTAAAATTTCATGCTCTATCTGAATCACGAAAGAAAAAAATTGGGTTCAGTGTCCCTTTAAATTCAGCAATTTCAACTCCACACCTATATCTCACAGTCCAAAAACGTGTATAACAAAACACTGACACCCTCGCACAGCTCCTATAATGCAACTAATCACGGAGCTGGGGAATCACCAGAAACGCACTGCATATACATCAGATGAATGACACTATGCAGATCAATAGAAAAGGCGCCAAAGACGCTCTCTTAACAGTCCCTGTATCATTCTCCCAAAGAACTAGGCCTATTAGGGTACTTTATTATAACCTAAAAATATATACAGCAATTAAAATTTAGCCCACTGGTAGTTAACTCCTTCCTTTTGTGAAGGAGGATAACAGTCTCCATGTCTCATGCATAATGTGCCTGCCACTGCCGTAATCAGCCATAAGGATAGTCCCATTAAAAAGCAGAGGGTCTTAACCAGAAGAACAAAAAGGCACTTACATGCATTCTAGTCGTCAGGCAGTAAGATGACTCACCAAGTATGAGAGGATGCCGCTCCTCAGAGACCTGTGTAAAAAGAAAGACAGAGTAAACCTACTCAGGCTTTCTATACCAGGGCAGCAACATGTTAGGAAAACGCAGCAAAGCACCCTTTACAAGTTTCTAACTGCTTAAAAGCTACCACAGCCCTTTGAAGAGACTAACGTGAAACACAGCTAAACACAGCTTGTGATGGAATATCAGAGCAAGCTTGCTCATGCTTCAAAACAAAAAAATCTTGATAGAAGAATCTTATACAGACACCTAATTAATTCACCTCCTCCTTGCACAAGAGGCAAAGAGAATGACTGGGGTTTGGGGGAAAGGAAGTGATACTTAAAGGACCAGTCAACACTATACAGGACAATAATAAAAATATTCCTTGTGCTATTTTAAATATTTCTAACAGTACCTTAGAATTTATATTTCACTTTTTACCCTAAAATTAATGATTTACATTTTTGGCCGGTTTCCCTGTCCTCTTTATCACGTGTGTGTCAGTTTCGAATGAAAAATGCATATACGTATATGCATTTTTCATTCACTGCGCAGCCGCAACCGGAAGTGGTGACGTCACTAGTGACGTCACCGGCACATCTGCATCGCGCTTTTTTGGTGGAGCAGTGCACATAAAAGGATGTGCACTGTCCACAGAAGCGCGCCTGCGTGTCAACTGAGCCTGTCTGACTTCCAGCCTGCCTGCTTCCTTGTTAATGTAGCAGGTATGCTGGCTTGTATTTGGGGGCAGCTTGGGGGTATTTTCGGGACTTTACAGCACCATCTAATCAGACTGTTTACATTTGTTGCGTCTGCTGTGATCAATACTATTACTAGTATTGATCGCAGCAGACGCAACAAATGTTAACAGTCTGATTAGATGGTGCTGTAAAGTCTAGAGAGGTGAGTGAGAGAGTTATCCTGTCAGTGCGCCCTGTGTGTGAGGCTCATACATGATGCCCTGCTTCAGCCCTTGCATATATTCAGCTTTCCTCCGATTTATTTAAAAAATCATCTCATTGTGCAGGAGGTTACCACCACTGTTAGGAATGTAATGATGCCGCACTGCAGCCCGTCCTGTTTGTTTCCAAAGTAGCCAGTTTCATACCGCACTGTACACAAATAAGGCATTGGAATAGGAACTCTATTTGTGCACAGTGCGGTATGAAACTGGCTACTTTGGAAACAAACAGGACGGGCTGCAGTGCGGCATCATTACATTCCTAACAGTGGTGGTAACCTCCTGCACAATGAGATGATTTTTTAAATAAATCGGAGGAAAGCTGAATATATGCAAGGGCTGAAGCAGGGCATCATGTATG